>NC_060957.1:9142661-9315161 GCF_910589235.1 Vespa crabro
ATATCATAACTTATACTTAGTAAACATTAACCCGTGGATAGAAAGTAACTATTAATTTTGCAGCGAAAATATAAAATATGAATGAAAAAAAGTATAGATATACGAGTGCATTACATCCAAGTGTTATTATAATGCATAATACGCAGGTGTCGTAAAGGTTTAATGAGCACGAGTGAAAAAAAAAAACAAAAAAAAAACCGAGGGAAAAAAAGAAAGGAAAATGAAAAGGGAGAAAAAAAAATAGAGAAAGGAAAAAAACAGAGGAGAGAAGAAACATTTAAAAAGAAAATATCAAATTTCGTGTAAAACCAAAAATGAAAATTGAAATATCTAATGGAAGCCATGGAAAATTGTTGAAAAGTTAACGACCCTTCACTCTCGGCATCGCACCTTCTATATTTGTTATCTCATTTCGAAACGCTTCTACCTCGTTGAAAATGCAAAAGGAGAAAAGATGAATGAAGATTAAGGAGGAGGAAGAATTTTTGTTGTGCCACGTGCACGGCAAAACGTCGTTGATCCTCAAGTGTAGTATTTATATGCAGAAAAGAGATATTTGTATCCGGACACCGGATGCAATTTGGTAGTGTTAAATCTAGTAACAGTGACTTCCTGCAGCTTGACGCACTGATATTCTAGACTGATGTACGACACACCACATACATAAATACATACACATGCGCATGTGCTCATACACATATAGATTAATACGTATATACATTGTATATATATATATATATATATACAATGGGGATATAAAAGGTGATAGTAAAATAACTTTTATTTTCGTTAAGAGTCAGTCTCGTCGATGGTACATCCGAAAAAAAACTCCAATAATTTTTGTTTACTGCAAAAAAAAAAAAAAAAAAAAAAAAAAAAAGGAAAAAAAGAAAGAAAAAGGAAAAAGAAAATCATACCTATTCGAAAACCAATATATATATTTTTTCAATTTCCTTCCTTTCTCTTTTCAATTGAAGTTGGCATAATTAAAGGAAATCCGAAACTTTTCGTTTCAAACGAACAAAACAAAATAAAGATCAAATGTTTTTCTCTTCGCAAAATAATAAACGAACATCGTGGATCATTTAAAAATTTATAATAATAAGATCTGTCTTCTTTTATATTTTCATTTTTATATTTATTTCTTTAATCAAAATAACGAAAAATATTCGATTATTCAATTAATTGGGAATTCTATTAAATGAATCATTAGCAAAATGCAACAGAATTATATTCGAACTATTATAATATATATATACATATTTACTCATTGTTTGTTCACTTGATTGCGTGTTTATTCTATTCCAAAATAACGACGCGGTATAAAAGAAGAAGAATTTAATTGGCCGATAATTTAACAAATAGACATTTAATCGAAACAATTTCACCAATTTCATCTAGGAATTTTACTATTTAGAAAATAATTTTCTACAACAGTCAAATATTGAAAGAAAAAGAGATAAATAGAGAGGGAGAGAGAGAAAGAAATATCAATTGAAAGGTAAATCGAGCGCGTTTCTCGTAGTCAAAATAAAAAAATAAAGTAAAAGTATCAAATATTATACAGATATACTAACATATGTATGTATTACATATGTACTCGTAGATATCATGCGAGCACTCTCGGCGGATCGTGATCCCATATACTAAAGTAACGACCGGCTCGTCTACTGAATAACCATAAGGTACGACGCGTAGAGAGCTAAAAACAGGTCAAAATCGCGATCGAGCTCTTATACATACATACATACATACATACATACATACACATACACACATATATATATATATACATATGTACGTATGTACATGACTACGTATGAATAACCATGGAATATTAATATACACTGGCAGGGTGGGGAGAGAGTGGCGAGGGGATTCCTCCCTTAAATTCCGAAATTAGACAGGTCGAGTTTAAGATAATCTCTTGCAAGAACTCGTCACTACGCACTTCCGTTCCATTTTTTTTTCGGCATTAAATATTAATGGAATGACAGATAAAGATGTAGAATTTGTAAAACGTATAGATCAAACGTGACATCAAACTTAATACCAAACGAATGGAGTTTACCTTTGTTTCTTGACCCTATGATATATTACATAGTGATACATTACTAAATGTTACTAAACTTTCTCTCTGGTAGCTAAATTATCATCTGAATTATTTATATATAAATTTCACAATTTCGTTCAAATGTATCGTTTGTCGCAAATTTAAAAATAAATAAATGTCACGTTATTCTTTTACAGATACATATATATATGTACATATCTATATACGTATGTATATATATGCATATATATATATATATATATATATATATATATATATATATAGGTATGTATTTAAGTACACGTGTACGAGCATACGTTAAATTTCCAAAGATTGATTGACACGCGATTGAGAAAATATACGTGAAATAACATAAACCTTCGTAACACCATGCACCTATCATTAATGCGTTCTATTTTATTCGATTGTTAATCACCTGGGAAAAAGATATTATAATTTTCTCCTCGTAACTCAAAGGAACTCTCGAAGTTTATTCTTTACCTCTCTTGAAAAAAAAAAAAAAAAAAAAAAAAAAAAAAATTCCGCGAGTTAGAAGGACGAAAGGAGGGAAAAAAATCCTCGGTCGTCGTATCGAGGAACGATAAGGGACGGCGACGGAGAGGGGGGAGGGAAGAAAGATAAAAAAAGAAAAAAAAAGAAGAAAAAGGAAAGGTAAACGAAAAAAGAAAGAAAGAAAATAAAGAAAAAGAATACAAGGCAGAGAACACGCACAGGCTGCTACGAGACATTAGACAGAGGCTACGATAGAAATAATTTATTGCGATCGGTGAGGAAAGGAAAGGAAAAAGTGTGTAACACTAGAGGGTGGTATAACGTAAATACACTTCGAGCGGGTTCACGTGGGAATTTAACACTGGTGTCGCATGCGATCTCATTCCTGGTGTCCTATGGCGAGTATAAAAAGGGCGGAAACCGCGACAGGATTTTGCACAGGACTCGGTGATACCGTGTGATTAATTAAGTGCACGACGATAAGTTGAATTCGAGAGAGAAAGAGAAAGAGAGAGAGAGGGAGAAAGAGAGAAAGAGAGAGAGAGAGAGAGAGAGAGAGAAGAGAGAGAGAGAAAGAGAAGGAAGTAGTTTAGGTAGTAGTTGTGGTGATGGGGGTTGAATCGAGAAGGGGACAAGAGAAGAGTCCCACACCGGTGGAGTACTTCATCGCAATGATAGAATGGACCTGCCGCTTCCAGACACCTGTAATTCAAGATGGTGAACGAGAACAAGCCGAGCCATTCAATCACCTATCTTTCTCTCTCTCTCTCTCTCTCTCTCTCTCTCTCTCTCTCTCTTTCTCTGTCTCTTCGTCTGTCTCTCTATCTCCGTCTCTCGATCGCTCGATCGTCGATGCACACCGACGAATTTCCAATCGACATTTAATTTTCCCCCGAGACAACGACCAGAACTACCTTTAAATTCCGTAGAAAAGCAGTTTGCGTTCAACTGATTCACTCGCGCACAGGGCTCTCCTTATGTTGGTGTTAAAAGTAGAGAAAAAAGAGAGAGATGGCCGACAATGTAATCCAATACTTTGGGCAATTCGTCAACGTTGAAAAATAACAGGACCAACCCTCGCCAATAATTCTTAACGTTCCTTTTCTTACTATATTTTTACACGTTTTACACTTTCACGTTCTTTTCCTTCTTTATTGCGCAATTTATTCAACATCTTTTATACATAATCTTGCCTGTCCAACGATGACGCATAATCCGTAACGAATGATTGCTTCGAAATAGTATCGCTACTGAGAAATGGTTGCTCGTACAACGACGAAGCGTCTCTGAGAATTAACGATTTCATTTTAGCAACCTGTTAAACGTTTTACCGACGTGATCGAGTAAAATCAACTGTAATTCATAGCTTCGACGGGAAAAAGTACGATGCATTAAATTAAAAAAAAAACGTGAGACTCTTGTTTCAACCAATTAGTCGTAGAGATAAATTATCTTATGTATATGCTAAATATCATAAATATTTTATATAATCTAACAAATTACGAAGTAATTACAAAGTATACGATAACCATATATTATAACGTTCAATGTAATACATATACATATATATGTACATAGATATATAAATAAGTATATAATATTATTAATTAACTAACTCGAAATAATCGTGTCCGATGATCTACTTGACAAAGTTGAATAATGAAGGATGAAGAGAATGGGAAAAGTGAGAAGACAGAAGAATTCGAAGAGGTAAAAGGTGAGAGAACATGAATGTACGTTTCTAATGCTATGTCCTACTATCTGAGTTGAATTGCCCTCTCCCCGTCTCGTTCTCACTCACTCTCTTTCTCTCTCTCTCTCTCTCTTTCTTTCTCTTTCAGTATCTAGCACAAACCCGTAAGAATGAAGTGCCACTGGGTGGGACCGGAAACGAATGCAGAATCCGCAAACTGTGCGCTGCCCTAGAATGATGAATGAAACGTAACTCCGGGCAACCGTTAGGGGGTGGTTAGAGGGTGGAGGATGGATTGTGAGAGTGGGACGAAGGGACTGAAGGGGTTGGAGAGGGAATAGCTCTGCTATACCATTGCGAATAGTTCGCCGTGTCTGTCCACCATCGTGAAACGAGGTATGCAATTTTCTGTCGCTTTTCAAGCCGGCATACCGGAAGGGACCGTATAAAATGCCGGAACTGTTTGCCACGTTTGCACCTGTCTTTGAACACGTAACACAGACACGTAACGCACACGTTAACGCAAACGCGTCAAGATAATGAACAAATCTGTCACTCAAATCGGCCCATCGTAATGATCTTTATTTTCTTTTTTACTTCTTCGTCTACTACTTCCTATTTTCGCTTCTCTCCTCTTCCTATTAAAATATCCGATAAAACATCTGATTTTCTCGATATATAATAAAATCCATTTAGCTATATGTCGATCTATTAAATAATATTATTGTATTTTATGTCACTACAACGTACGAACCCATTGCATCTTAAATGCATGCAACTCTCGATACTTCATTGAAAATAAACGATATCAGCAATGTTAAATATCGATAAAAGAATTTTTTGAACTACTTATGGTATGCAACACATTTGTATAATCGAATCAAAAAGAGTTGCATATATACAGGAACTTGAAAATTGAAATTTTTTTCTAATGATATATGTTATTTCCTAATCTGGATTATCAACGAAATATAATGTAATCACTATATTCTATCAATAGGGATAATTGAAAAATCATTATTTCAAAATTGTTAACAAGGAGAAACTCTGCATTATATTTAAAAACAATACAATGATAAACTTGTAGGAGACGGTGTATAAAAATATCAATTTCTAAATATCATTACTGATTATAGGGTCATCAACAGACAAGAAAGTAAGAGAGAGAGAGAGAGAGAGAGAGAGAAAGAGAGAGAGAGAGAGAGGGAGAATAAGCAAAGACTGAGTACCATACTTAATGTTCCGAAAACTATCACTAGGGAAATTTTATCCCAAATGAATTTATACATTCTAATAACAATAAGTATTTTTAAATAAATGGAAAGTTGTATTTGTTTTTCTTCTTTTAGTTTCTATGATAGCTTTCAAGGTTTACTTAGATGTTATACTTTATACGATATATTAGAATATCGAAGAAAGTACACAGATGCTACAATATGAATGCTGACGATAAGAAGATACATATGTGAGAAGAATAAAACCATAATTTAGTATTCCAAGTTCGTCTCGTACTCGTCTTTCGTTACACGAAAGAGGCAAAATATCTTCGAGAAATACTAAGGAAAAAAAAAATAAGAGAGGAAGAAAGAAAAGAAGAGGAGAGAGAGAGAGAGAGAGAGAGAGAGAGAGAGAGAGAGAGAAATGAATGAAAAGAAAGGAGAGAAAATAGAAACAACATATCAATGATTTTATGGATTACTAGTATGTAACTATTTTCAAAAATAAATAATGATAAGACATATAACATAGAGTTAAAAATAACGTTGATTACAAATAATGCGAATGATTTCGTAAAATCAATGGCATTGTTGATTCTCCGTTAAATAAGAATAAAACTACGTAATGCCTTTGACAAACGTAAATGAAAATAATGTTTATTTTTCGACGTAATAGTATCGTCCCGTCAAATGAGGCACAAGGACACGAAAGCAAACACGAGAGAAGTATGATAACACTATACATAAAAAAGAAACGAACGAGACAATAAACGATGAGCGCAAACAAATGTTTTTACGTACTATAATCTCCCTTCATCCTTAATACCAAGCACCGTTCACAACCCCTTTCTTTTAACCCACCGCTCCACTGGTAACCTACAACCCCACCAACGTTGTTTAACAAACATGTTACACATAGTATTATAAATTAACACTTTCGAGAAAAGTTTCGAAATTGCTGTGCCTTTGTCTTGTTCTCTCTATTTCTATCTCTTTTTATCTATGTATTAATGCGCGCGTGCATATAGAATGTAATACACCCTACGCACACAAAACAAAATTCATACTGTCTGCCTAGTCAAATATCTGCATTTTCATTTACCGCGTAATTACATCTCGACCGTGTCAACAAGCTTGGTTGACACCATGCGAAGATTTTTCGCTCTAACGACGATTTTCAAAGCCACCAAAATCTAGGTCGCATCAGACGAGAAAACGAGAAAAAAAGGAAAATAGTATCGTATCATTATAAATGCTTATATTCGACACGCATCTGTATCTACGTTAACTATATCTCTTATTTATTACATCTTACTTTTAATGTTCTCTGCTGAATTTAAAAAAAAGTTTGAAACGGTATATGAATTTTTGTTAAATAACAACAAATGCAATGTTCCAAAAGAATGATATTATTGTGATAAGATTAATAAATAATCGAATGATTTTTCAAGTGAATGTACAACTTACCGACAGTCGACTGATCTATAAGTAATGAAAATTTAAAAAGTATTTACTTCATCTAGATATTATCGATAGAATGATAAAACGTTCAGCATGAGACATATGTTACTCTATGCGAATAATTCGTAACGCTTACCTTCAGCAGATAATGTAGAATACTGTGATTATTGGCGAATAAAATGTAATTTTCCATACTTTCTATGTATACATGTAATATACGATATCAGAGTCTATTCCACGTTTTCTATAATCTTCCTACAAGTAAAATTAATGATTAAACAAATCTAACAATCGATATTATTTCTATCGAATCAATAATGAAATTAATAAAAATATAATTACGAAAATAATGCAATAATAAATTATTGGCTGTTTATAATATTTTATTGAGCACACAATATTATAGATGTTAACAAAAATATATATTCAATTTTTAATAAAAAATAATTTGTAAGATAGTAAGTCGCATTTATGCTAAAACATTTTTAAAATTACAATATAAACATTACACATGAATTATTCATAGATGACACATAAACAACACCAGTTGATAATTTTTCGAAATTCGCTATTTCGATTTGTGTAAAACTATTGTTCCCAAAAATTAACTTATTCAGGTTAGGTAAACCATACACAGACATACTATCGAGGCTAGTAAACGGATTCAATTTTAGATTAAGATAACGTAGTTTTCTCGAGTTAATCAACCATCGAGAAGGAAGTTTAGTGAGATTATTTTCCGCAAGATCAAGTTTTTCTAACATATTCAAACTCAAGAAAACATTTTTCGAAATTATCGAAATACGATTTCCACGCAAATTTAGTGTTTTCAAAATCCGAAGATTTGCAAAAGAATCCGACGTAATATTGGTTAAATTATTATATGCTATGGACAGATCTGTGAGAGAAGACAAATGGGTCAAAAAAGATAAGGATGAAAGAGTATTATTATCTAAAGAAAGACGTTGCAAAGATTTCAATGTTTTAAAGTCATCTTCATAAATAGATTTAATTTTATTTGATGACATATCCAAATCAACAAGATTTTCACAATTTCGAATTCGGAAAATCTCCATATAATTATTCTTGCAGTTACGAATAGACAATGTATTAAGGTTAGGAAAGTCGCTAATATAATTGCTTATAGTATTCTCATTAAGAAATAAAGCAGAAATATTTTTTGGAAAATACGACGCTTCAATATTATAAAAATTTCTTTCAAGATATATAACTCGTGTTGACGCAGGAATATCGTACAATCTGTACAATCCATTATCCGACAAATAAAGATGCGTTAAACGGGGAAATGAATATTTGAGATACTTAGGTAAATATTCTAAATTATTTCCGCTAATATCCAAATGTGTGACATGAGGTAGGAAACTTTCTAATGCAGTGTCACGATATGAACGTAGATTTTTATAATCGGACATAATATTTTTTTCAGAAGCTCGATGTAAGTTTAGTTTCACTAATGAAGGGTGGTAAAAATAATTTAAAAATTTGTTGAATATATTGATTGCATTGTTCTGTCCAAGATTGAGACAGATCAAATTTGGAACACCTTTGAAAGCATCCGGAGAGATATCAATGATAGAGTTGTTTTCGAGATTGATGGATCGCACGTTGGCACTTTCAATAAAATTATCGTTTAGTACTTTCAGATCAATGTTATTAAGTTTTATGATGCCATGTTCTGGATTGTCGCACTTGTCCATAGGTTCTTCAAAGTTCAAACTAAGATCGTCTTCGAATTTCTCCGGACAAAATGACATCGTTATAGCGAAAACACCGTGAATGAAACCCATGCTAATAATAGCCATATGGATAATAAATGTACTTGATTGCCACATTATGAATACAATCTGTGAATAAAAAGCAATTTCTAATCAGTTATATTGTTACTTTTGTATCAATACGAAATAATATTTAAATACAATGAAAAAATGTAGTAACATTCAAGAGTTCTTGTAAATTAATTCAAAAGCTAATTCGTATGAACGTATTGTTGTTTTATTTATCTCATGTCGTAATACAATAAGACTACATTTATTTTTATTATAATTATCAAATTATATCTTATACCCAAAAGACATAAACTTATACATACATGAACTCGAAGAAATATACATTATTTTATATTTTAGTTATTTATAAATCCTCTTTAGATAATTCATTGTCTTCCGACTGTGAAATCAAGTATATGGTCGCATTTTCAGGTAAATTTCGCAATGCTTCAGCTTTCATATGAATGAAGTTATTGTTCATTAAGTCTATCCTTATTACAGGCAGAGATTGGATTAGCGATAAAGATTCCAAAAATATAAATTTGTTATTCGACAAATTGAGATAACGTAGATTTCTTAAATTGTTAGCCCATCCGACCGGTAATTTAGCTAAATTATTACTTTCTAAATATAGTTCCTCTAATGATTTCAATTCAGAAAATGTACTTTCATGAATACTTTCAATTTTATTATGATCTAAATACAATTTTTTTAAAATCCAAGCGTTGCTTATATCTTCAGAGTCTATTTCCCGGATATTATTATAAGATACAGATAAAACGGATAAGTTTGACAAGCGACTTAAACTATTAATTGAAGATAATGCGTTATTATTTAAATATAAGTTTTTTAATGAACTTAAGCCATAGAAGACTTCTGGTGAAATATCTCTTAATTGGTTATTCGAAAGATTCAAAGTAACTAATTCAGTTGTTTTCTTAAAAATTAACTGATCTAAACTGTTTATTTGGTTATTGGATACAGAAAAATATTTTAATCTTGGCATTTCACTTATACACATATATATATTATAACAATATTCTCTGATACCCTTTATGTTATTATTATCTAATCTTAATTCAATTAAATTCGTAAAATAACGTAGATCGAGGTTTACAAAATTATTATTGCTCAGATTGAGATGCGTTATGTTTTGGTTGAATAGTATAAAATTATCATAGTAATTGTAAAATTGATCAAGATTATTATGAGATAAATCTAAATGCTTTAATTTAGGAAATGGTGATTTTCGATTAATTCGATTATACGAGTTCTGATGACTTACGGGCCATTCGATCGATGATATTTTATTACTACTTAAATCTAAATAACGAAGCTCGGGATATTCTCCGATAATTTCCAAGTTCATATTATAATGAAATGTCGATTGACCTGCCAGTACCAATATTTTTATATTATCATGACCGTTAAAGGAAAATAAAGAGGGAATGTAGTTTCTTCCCATATTTAGATATTCTAAAGATGGTAGATTATCAAAAGCACCAGATTCGACCGATTCTATTTGATTTCCATCAAAGTTCAAACATGTTATGAACGGAGTATTAACGAAGTCTTTTCCTAATACTTTTATAATTGTACTTGAAAAATTGAACGATACATTGAATCTCTCGCAATCTATTTCCAAGATATACTCCTCCGTATCTGAATCCTCCGTCGTATTTATATGCAATGCTAATTCTTTCTTCTGTCTTACGTCTCTCTTATATATTTCATTGCTATCCAAAGCTAATCGATTGGCATAACTTATCTTCAACGATCCGATTGCGAATATAGTTAGATAAATTAAAATATTATATGTGACACGTACTGTTTGCTTTTTCATGATATTCGTATCCTGGAACATTAAATGCATAGGTTTTAAAAAATGCTACTTGTCATTCCGACAATACTATTCGAAAATTAAATAAAAGCTTGAATACACATTATAAGATCACTATTTCTACCATACTTGAAACATTTTGATGTTAAGTTTTAAACATGCTTCATATAGCAAACTAAATTTTTTCGTACCTATCCAAAATTCTAGAATTCATCATTCATTATACAAAAAATTAATTTAATTCGAATTAATGTATGAATATATCTGTGACATCATTGTATCTACTTATGAGAAATATTAAATAATTCCAAAATACGTTCACTAACAATATGCTTACGAAGATCCTCGTATAAATAATGAAGTTCAATAATTATCTATATTATTAATTAAATTTATTTAATTATGAATTCTTTAGATATATTTACCTGTATAATTCTGATGAACAGATCTCACAAGTGATTTAGATGACGTTGGAAAAATTTTAATGCTACGAAAAATTCAACTTCTTCTATCGGTAGACCTTTCAGTTTTAGAAGGATGTTAATAGCTAAGTTCGAGATAGAACATGACGTGATTCATACCTTTTTTATGAATCATGACTAATACACGTGATCAGATCAGGAGCGTATTAACAAAATTTAGAGGCCTTTATTATTTTTCGGACAAGAAGTCAAAGAAATCCTAAAAATAAACTGTAGAGCTATTATCCCACATTCAACAATTGAATATTTTTCGCCAACCAATAGTTGAAGTCTCGTATTTCTTTCATACGTTTAGCACGTAACTATTTTGCTTACGTCTTTTGAAAAAGATGGTCTGATTGAACATATTATAAAATTGTAAATGAAGTATCATGGATTTGTAGCTGTACGATTCATCAGTTTCTTTCTTTATTGAATCAATGTATACAAATGTAATCAATGAACTTATTCATTTTACAATTTAAATTATATTTAAAATTCAAATCCAAAAAATTAATCGCTTATCCTTTGTATATGTAAATTATCATTAACGACTGAAAACATATAAAAATGATTAAAGTAAGCAGTAGCGTTTGTTTCTGTAATTTATATATTATTTTAAAAATCAATTTATTCAAATCACTTGATCTCAAATTGTAAACATGTACCATACATCTTCTGTATATATTTTAATAATAAAAATAAAACAGAAAACGTTTAGAAGATGTAATTGTAAAATTTGTAATTACATTAAGTAATTACAATTTTGTAAATATATTAAGATAAATGAAGAAAACTAACTAAAATCCCATTATATCTATCGTTTCAAAATAGATATAATCGCGATGGGGATATATTTACAAAAGCAGATTAATTGCTATAAGTTAAAATAGATATAGTATTAAATTGAAACTAGACAAGGAATAGTAACATTGAAATTATTATATTTATAATATCAATTAAATTAAACGAATAAACTGATCTTGAAATATTATTCTATTTTAACTTAATTCATAATTTTTTATATACTTGTCAATGCTCCTTAATATTCTTTTATTTTTTAAACTCTTTAAATTTAGTATAATTCTTCAAAGTATCATTTAAATTCAATAGAAGATATTCAAAAGAACAAATTTTCTAATTCACAGAACGTCATACATTAGAAAAGATACATTGTATAATGTAAAGTATACAATTTATATTTTTGTGTCTGTGGATATTATTAATATAAGGAACAAACTACATATGATATCTATGCAACGATTGTAACGATGATTTAAATCTGGAATAAAAACAAAATTATTACTTTCATTGTTATAATAAATAATTGTTAAAATTGTTAAGGAAACGTTTAAAAAAAAGCTTACTTATCTAAATGATTTGTTGGTTCTTGCATTCTATACAGTATCATGAAAAAAATCCATTAATATAGTCTCTAATAACTTATAAGAACAGAACAGCTGAAACATATTAGAAATTAGAGAACAAGAAAATATAAAACATTTCATGTAAATCATTTCTGAAGGTAATACATGTAAAAATATTATATAAAATTATTAATCAAAATGAATATCTTATAAATTGAATTTAAAAAATTATAAAAACTTAAATGATTAATTGAATTCTTTATTTTTTAAATGTACCAAAGTATATAGCCATTTGCTCAATAGTATTTCCTTAGTATCTTAAGATGCAAACTCAACTAATATCAATTGTCCAGATCTCATCACTTGGAAATAACTGCATACGAAGATCCAATTTTTAATAAAAATCTAATAAAATTTTCTAAAATAAATCAATGATAGCAACAGAAAACTCCATGGCAAATAACCTAAAAAGAATACAAATTCTTATACCATTCTATGTAATAATAAACTTCAAATAAACTAATCGTTATAAAATTAGATTAAAAATGTTCTGTAATAAAATACGTAAGTAAAACAAAATTAATCAATTCTTTCGTAGAATCCACCAAAATGATGTAATAAAAATTAATATCTCTTTCCCTCAATGTATTCGAACGTTCGGCTGTTCTTAATCTTACTCTTGTTTTGGAAAATTTCCTGAAAACATACACACTAATGTTTATTTCTATATCAAAGGTTATGAAACTATCTTTGTCTCTATCAAGCCTTGTTCTATGTTATTGAAAAAAGACAAACTTATCTGTACAGAAAGAGAAAGTATATGTATAAAACCGGCGTATTCAGAACTGTGTGTTATTTTAGCTCGTCGAATTTGTGAAATTCTAAAAACTGTAAATTCATATTAGTACTGGATAATGATCAAATGTGTGTATAGAGAGTATTAACACATATATGAAATATGCAATTCCGGATATGTCTATCCAGAAAGTAATCAATCTTGTGCCCTTGTGTTTTGTGTTAGATATGCTATTATTAAAAATAGTATTCATCATTTAAAAGAGTCCATTATAAGGAGTTGCATACTAAGCAGCACAGTCTTTCGAATATTCAATCTGCAAAAAATATCACATACAAATTAATACAACGTTGAAATAAATTAATTCCGATTTTACGTATCATTAGAAAAGAATTTTATAGTCGATATCGTTATCGATAGAACTGCAGTGTACTTTGTCAATATTAATAATTAAATAATAATAATTTCTAATGATCAAGTCTACATAATTGTTTTAAGAAAATAGATTTATAATTAAACGTTATAGAGATGATTATACAACGTTAAAACAAATTCATTTCAGTGAGAAACTTTAATTGCGATAAATTTTAATAATCGTTGTCATTTTAATATTAACAAATAGGAAGAATTCAAGAGATATTGAAAGATCATAGATAATTAGATTGCCGTTGATGTTTAAGGAATAAGAATGGCGACTCCCTTTGTTCGTATTAGAAGAATAGAATATTTAATGTTCGTTTAAGACATATTTTGCATTGTCTGGTGATCAGGATTGATAGTGACAGTGCTCGTACGGCCGCAATAAGAAAGACGAATATAAATTATTTAATAATTAATTCTTATTTCCGTCAGCGACCTTAATCGTTCTGAGAAAAAATGACAAACCCGCAAGCATCAAAGTAGACTAAAAGTAAATGAATTAGTAAAAGTAAGTTAAAAAAAAAAAAAAAACATTTTCTCCAAATGGATAATTTCAGATAATTTATAATTTTATTTATTTTACGATCATAACTAATTATTATTTAATGAATATTTCATACAATTACGAATTCGAGTTGATTGTTCATTATCTTAGGGTAGAATTCTCATTGTAAAATCATCAAGGAATATTTAAAGTAACTATATTTTTATGTCAAACATATTTCTAATATTTTCAACTTTTTCTTATTAAAACACTGATATTAATACTTTTGTCTTTATTTTTCTGTTTCAATACATCACTGGAATCTCATGCAAATCAATGATGAAATTGAATGTTTGTATCTCTATAACATTCTCATTTTGCGATTTCAATAAGTTAACTCGCATCGACTGCACGTAATGTTGTCATTATAATCAGTGTTCGTTGATAATTTATATAGGTGTTCAGATCTACGAATAAAACAGTTATATCTATTTTACTTTATTCCTATATTATTATAATTAAAGTTAATTAATCGATCGAATTAATAGTTAAATTGATAAAAATAAGATTAACGAACACAATACAAATTGTTCGCAATTGATAATATTTTATTAAACATACTATATTATAAATGATCACAAAAATATATATTATGCTATTCATAATAATTAATAATTTTTAAAATACTAAAAACCATTTATGTTATATACGTAAAATTATAAATCTATGTTACATAAATGACAACAGATGAAGGTAATCTCTCCAAACTCTTCATTTCTATCTGCATAAAACTGTTGTTACGCACAAATAAGTGATTTAAATTTGAATAACCATATATTGACATGTTTTCGATGCTAGTAAAGAAATTCGATTGTAAATTAAGATAGCGCAGTCCTGTCAAAGTATTCATCCATGTATCAGGAAGAGTAGTTAGTTTATTTTCCGCAAGATCAAGTTTTTCTAACATATTCAAACTCAAGAAAACATTTTTCGAAATTATCGAAATACGATTTCCACGCAAATTTAGTGTTTTCAAAATCCGAAGATTTGCAAAAGAATCCGACGTAATATTGGTTAAATTATTATATGCTATGGACAGATCTGTGAGAGAAGACAAATGGGTCAAAAAAGATAAGGATGAAAGAGTATTATTATCTAAAGAAAGACGTTGCAAAGATTTCAATGTTTTAAAGTCATCTTCATAAATAGATTTAATTTTATTTGATGACATATCCAAATCAACAAGATTTTCACAATTTCGAATTCGGAAAATCTCCATATAATTATTCTTGCAGTTACGAATAGACAATGTATTAAGGTTAGGAAAGTCGCTAATATAATTGCTTATAGTATTCTCATTAAGAAATAAAGCAGAAATATTTTTTGGAAAATACGACGCTTCAATATTATAAAAATTTCTTTCAAGATATATAACTCGTGTTGACGCAGGAATATCGTACAATCTGTACAATCCATTATCCGACAAATAAAGATGCGTTAAACGGGGAAATGAATATTTGAGATACTTAGGTAAATATTCTAAATTATTTCCGCTAATATCCAAATGTGTGACATGAGGTAGGAAACTTTCTAATGCAGTGTCACGATATGAACGTAGATTTTTATAATCGGACATAATATTTTTTTCAGAAGCTCGATGTAAGTTTAGTTTCACTAATGAAGGGTGGTAAAAATAATTTAAAAATTTGTTGAATATATTGATTGCATTGTTCTGTCCAAGATTGAGACAGATCAAATTTGGAACACCTTTGAAAGCATCCGGAGAGATATCAATGATAGAGTTGTTTTCGAGATTGATGGATCGCACGTTGGCACTTTCAATAAAATTATCGTTTAGTACTTTCAGATCAATGTTATTAAGTTTTATAATGCCATGTTCTGGATTGTCGCACTTGTCCATAGGTTCTTCAAAGTTCAAACTAAGATCGTCTTCGAATTTCTCCGGACAAAATGACATCGTTATAGCGAAAACACCGTGAATGAAACCCATGCTAATAATAGCCATATGGATAATAAAAGCTAATTCGTATGAACGTATTGTTGTTTTATTTATCTCATGTCGTAATACAATAAAACTACATTTATTTTTATTATAATTATCAAATTATATCTTATACCCAAAAGACATAAACTTATACATACATGAACTCGAAGAAATATACATTATTTTATATTTTAGTTATTTATAAATCCTCTTTAGATAATTCATTGTCTTCCGACTGTGAAATCAAGTATATGGTCGCATTTTCAGGTAAATTTCGCAATGCTTCAGCTTTCATATGAATGAAGTTATTGTTCATTAAGTCTATCCTTATTACAGGCAGAGATTGGATTAGCGATAAAGATTCCAAAAATATAAATTTGTTATTCGACAAATTGAGATAACGTAGATTTCTTAAATTGTTAGCCCATCCGACCGGTAATTTAGCTAAATTATTACTTTCTAAATATAGTTCCTCTAATGATTTCAATTCAGAAAATGTACTTTCATGAATACTTTCAATTTTATTATGATCTAAATACAATTTTTTTAAAATCCAAGCGTTGCTTATATCTTCAGAGTCTATTTCCCGGATATTATTATAAGATACAGATAAAACGGATAAGTTTGACAAGCGACTTAAACTATTAATTGAAGATAATGCGTTATTATTTAAATATAAGTTTTTTAATGAACTTAAGCCATAGAAGACTTCTGGTGAAATATCTCTTAATTGGTTATTCGAAAGATTCAAAGTAACTAATTCAGTTGTTTTCTTAAAAATTAACTGATCTAAACTGTTTATTTGGTTATTGGATACAGAAAAATATTTTAATCTTGGCATTTCACTTATACACATATATATATTATAACAATATTCTCTGATACCCTTTATGTTATTATTATCTAATCTTAATTCAATTAAATTCGTAAAATAACGTAGATCGAGGTTTACAAAATTATTATTGCTCAGATTGAGTTGGTTGGTTTTGGTTGAATAGTATAAAATTATCATAGTAATTGTAAAATTGATCAAGATTATTATGAGATAAATCTAAATGCTTTAATTTAGGAAATGGTGATTTTCGATTAATTCGATTATACGAGTTCTGATGACTTACGGGCCATTCGATCGATGATATTTTATTACTACTTAAATCTAAATAACGAAGCTCGGGATATTCTCCGATAATTTCCAAGTTCATATTATAATGAAATGTCGATTGACCTGCCAGTACCAATATTTTTATATTATCATGACCGTTAAAGGAAAATAAAGAGGGAATGTAGTTTCTTCCCATATTTAGATATTCTAAAGATGGTAGATTATCAAAAGCACCAGATTCGACCGATTCTATTTGATTTCCATCAAAGTTCAAACATGTTATGAACGGAGTATTAACGAAGTCTTTTCCTAATACTTTTATAATTGTACTTGAAAAATTGAACGATACATTGAATCTCTCGCAATCTATTTCCAAGATATACTCCTCCGTATCTGAATCCTCCGTCGTATTTATATGCAATGCTAATTCTTTCTTCTGTCTTACGTCTCTCTTATATATTTCATTGCTATCCAAAGCTAATCGATTGGCATAACTTATCTTCAACGATCCGATTGCGAATATAGTTAGATAAATTAAAATATTATATGTGACACGTACTGTTTGCTTTTTCATGATATTCGTATCCTGGAACATTAAATGCATAGGTTTTAAAAAATGCTACTTGTCATTCCGACAATACTATTCGAAAATTAAATAAAAGCTTGAATACACATTATAAGATCACTATTTCTACCATACTTGGAACATTTTGATGTTAAGTTTTAAACATGCTTCATATAGCAAACTAAATTTTTTCGTACCTATCCAAAATTCTAGAATTCATCATTCATTATACAAAAAATTAATTTAATTCGAATTAATGTATGAATATATCTGTGACATCATTGTATCTACTTATGAGAAATATTAAATAATTCCAAAATACGTTCACTAACAATATGCTTACGAAGATCCTCGTATAAATAATGAAGTTTAATAATTATCTATATTATTAATTCAATTTATTTAATTATGAATTCTTTAGATATATTTACCTATATAATTTTGATGAATAACTGATGTATATAATCTTAGATGATTCTAACAACTTTAAACTTTGCATAAAATTCACCTTCTTTCCACCTTCTTTCCACCTTCTTTAATGACACAATATTAACGTCTGACAGTGAATCAAAAGTGAGATAGTACAATAATACAGAGTGGGACAATAACTTTTATCGTTTTTATTATCTCTGTGTTTCTTAGAGATATAGAAAAACTTCGTTTGCGGTACGCAAACGGCCATAATATGGCAATAATAATTTTCTGGAGGAGAAAATGTAAAAATATACGAAAGTTAACTATGTCTTTTTAAATTGTTTTTATATGTTCGATTTTATTGGTCCTTGACGCTTGACATTCTCTATAAAAAAAAAAAAAAAAAAAAGTATTAAGATATATTTTAATTAAAATATTGCTAATAAACATCACTCTTTTACTACTACTATTTACTTATTTCTATCCGTATTACATTTTAACCGGATTTTAATGTTTTCTTAGTAATATAACGATAATATTGTATATATTTCTATGCGTAAAGAAATTTTTCTTCCCCCTTTAATCAATCTTCAATGTGTAGATCTCATGAAATAATACGATATTAAATTTACTTAAACACATTGGCACATTTTTTTTATTAACATACACATTAGTTTGCTCTAAATTAGTTTGATCTAAAATTCGTAAACATTTAAAATGATCTATTTATATGTGATATAATAAAAGCAATAAGAAGCAATTCTGATATATTTGTAAAAACAAATGTATTATATAAATAATAATATTCTACAAATCTAGCATATCTCTCTTAGCACCATATTTTAATAATATTTTAACTGTAATTATTCAAAATTAAAACAAAGACAACCGATTATTATTCTATTTATGATTACAATTATAACTCACTATTCGAAATTAAATGAATTTGTTTTTTTTATATAAATAGAAAATTCCTATACGAAAATACTTATATTGCGAAAGTACTTATACTATTAAATATTACTAAACGAAGTATTTATATTGAAAAAAAAACACAGCAAAGAAATTGCTTATTAAACTCAGTCGATCTTTTTTCCGACGGAAACTTCTTTTTTTAAATCGTCCTGCAAACCAGGTGACAATTTCTTATTTTCCACATTTTCAACCAATGGAGGATTTTCATATTGATGTTTTATGTGCGCCCATAATCTCTGAAAAAATGTATTCCCAATAATTATTTGATTCTTTGCGTACAGTGACTAAAAAAAAACTATTTGGACATTAACTATTTATAACTCCAGAATTCATAATTAGAGTTAGTTATTTTATTTATTTAAAGAAATATTATTGAATTATTGAAAAACATAACTATAAAATCTATCCTCAATATATATTATCTAATCGCTATAAATGCTTTTTTAATACATATTATTTATAATACATCATTGATATCTTCGACAAAAAAAAAAAAATTTATATATAATCTATTTATATATAATCACTTACCCCATCATTTATCAACTCAAAAATGGATTCGCAGAGATAATCGTAGGTTCGTTCAAAGAAAATACTTGTTACGACTATTCCAAGAACGTACGTAGATGTCCGTTTAAAAATATATCGATAAAGTAAGCGTCTTACCATGTCTTTTTTTTTTTTTATACTTTCCATATCTTTGAGATCCAAAAACCGTAATATGAAGTTCGCTCAAACAGATAACATTTTATTCTTGAAGTTGCTGTTTATCAAACGACAACAATTATAATGCGGAGTAGCATTTTTCAATTTTTTTTTTGTCGTAGGGACAAAAGAAAAAATAAATTTGTTTGTAATGATATCATGATGAATATGTTTCCTTACTAATTTTTTTATTAAAACTTCAATTATAACAAATCACTCAATTATAACATATTTCACGTGGATTGGATAAAAATAATAGTTGTTTTTTGAAAAATTACATACCAAAATTTACACGCAAAATAAATTTTTAATATTATTGATTGTAAAAATAAATAAAATATTTTGCTCGTTATATTATTTTATTAATATCATTATATTTCTAATGTAAAATATAAAATTAAATAAAATAAAATTAAATTTTATAATGCTAAATAAATACCGACATAATTTATATGTTCTTTAATTAATTAATGTATACTCTTAGAAAAACATATGTATTTGTATATGTTGATATTTTTTAATGCGCTGATAATGTTATTATGTGCATTCATTATATAACATTTTCTAATTTCATTTTTGCAAAAATCATATATTTCTCTGTAATGGCTACGTTTCGATATTGTTTAGATATACGTACACGTTTATTTTTGTTTGCTACCGTTTTTTTTCAATTTTTATCACTGAAACATGATACAAAACCACTCGTTGATCTCTAAATAATATAATATTTACATTGTCACTCGTAACTAGAGAACAAATCTTAATGCAAGGTGAAACTAGAAATATTATGTTATTTGATAATATCTTTGTATTAATATATATTAAAATTTTTCAAAGAATCATGAAAATTAGATTCATTTCTAATTTGAAGAAAATATTTCTAATAATATAAACGACGGTAAAATATTATAAATAAGATATGAGAGATATATACTTATCAACAAATCCACGATTTTATCACAAAGAGATACTGTATGATGTATTTTCAAACAGAATTCTATCTAACATTTATTTATAATTATTTACAATTACTTTTATCGGTTTAATATTTATTTATATTTTACTTTCAATCGTAATAAATATTAACAAATATTCATTATAAAATCTTGTCATAATAATAGATAAGCTTTCCTTTGTAATCTTAAATTTTTATTTAATTCGTAGAATATAATTGTGCAGGTAAAACAGATAAAACAAAATCCCTACGCAAGAGCCATCTATATTACTTTATTGAAATATCTTGACGATTCGTTTCTCCTTTGTAATTTGTTTCGTTCTTAAGAAAACAAAGAAGAAGAAAAAAAAAATCTAAAAACAAAAGATATCGGAATAAGGCAAAAGGAATTATTTTATATCACAATAAATATTCATTAGGAGAATGTGGGTAAATAAAGTAGAAAGAAATAAAAAAAAATAATAAAAAAATAAAAACTAAGATATAGGACAAAATCATTAAAATCATATGATCGTGATATTGTTACCAACCGTTAGTACGTCACTGATCGTATTACAATGAGATTGTTAAATTCTCAACAAACAGAGATTATAGAAAACTTTATTGATGTTCTCGTTATTGTTATAATCACAATTAATTATAAAGGAAATATAGTGAAGAATTTTTTCATGTATATAACATCTATCTACGTGAAAAAAGAAGAAGAAAAATTAAAAAGAAAAAAGAATATCGTTCGGCAATGACGTTCCTTTGTAAAATAGGAGAAGGTAAAACAAACGACAACCAGTATTAATTCAGCTATACAAGTTCTGATTGGATTGGATTCTTTTCACCAATATTACATTTTGAATTGACCAATAGAAATAATCCTTAGAGAAGAAGAATTTGATATGCTAACGTATTCGATTAAAGTCGTTGCAATCGGTATAGGTACATCTTTAGTCAGAAACGATTATCTTCAATTGATAAGGACGAACTTGTAAAAGAACAATGAAAAATGATGTCGTCGTAATCGTATAACGACGACGACGACGACGATAATGGGTAAGTCTAACGTTAGCCTATCGATTACAAAACACGACCTTTCAATTTTCGTGGAGTAAATATCTTTAAAGATATATTATTGCATAATATATCGAGACGAAATGACGCCATCTAATAATAATACATACGACTACTGCACACGCGCCAGCCATCCTCGGCGAAGGAACGTAGTATCTCGAAGTTACGTGTAGTTTATGCCATCTACTTCTGCTATATGAGTCAGACTACGCACTTTAGGAAGTAGGGAAGAAGAGAGAGAAGGACACGTAAAACATGGCTGAAGCCGTTGTGGACGGGACTCCGGTGTCCCGTTTTTATTGCCATAAATGCATCGATGAAATTGAGTGTTTGCAACCCGTAAGTATGCTCTAATGTTGCTTGTAGTCGTTGTAATTCGTATGCGCATTTAAAATACGGCCAGCGAAAGTACAACATCAATCTGCAAGTTGTCAGTATAACCATGTGTGAAATTCCTATCCCCTGACCTCTCTATCGGAAACAATGCCATCTCCTTCGATGCTCATACATTAACAATCTTCAAGAGCCTTCCTTTGGCACAAAAATAAAATCTTTTCCTTCTTCAAAGATAAATACATGTACGTTTAGTCACGTTATTAACACGCAGGTATAACATCAGATTAAAACGCAAAAATCTATGGGTCGTTATATACTTTTTTCGACGCTAATGGTCCCTATTATCATGCAGCGTAAAACGTTTATGTAAATTTTCGGATCAGTCCGTGCGTCCATACTTACTATAATAATATACTTATTTCCTATATTACGTATAATTTTAATATCACAAACTGACAATATTTTCGTTGTAATAAATGACAGTTTTAATATTTTATTTTGGTTGTCCTTCCTTGTCCTAGATACTAAATGATATTATGAAAAAATGAATGGAAATAAGTATATAGATAAATGACTGTCTTTTTATTATTAATATAAAAAATATAAATAATATAAAAAATATAAATAAAGTTTTAAAATATAATGTGCGTTTACTTTTAACTTTATCAATGAACTATAGATAAGAATAGTTCTTTTTAAAATACATATAATATCAGTTCAATACTACATATATCAGTACTTATAATCTATACTCTTTCTTTCTTTCTTTCTTTCTTTCTTTCTTTCTTTCTTTCTTGTCATTGAAAATAATTATACATGTATATAACTATGTTCATAGAAAATAAACATCTATATAAGTTTTGTATATAACAAACTAACTATTTAAAGTACAAAGACAATTTTGTTTTTGATACTTATACAATTGATAATTTGTTTTTAGATGTAATTCTCAGATTCTACAATATATGCTATAGTTTTAATCGATTGCATTGTTTGGTATTATAATCTGCAAGTTTTGTTAACTTGAGTTTTTCTCTCAAATATTGGATAGGACTACACTTGTCCAAGATGTTCATGTGGATTTATAGAAGAATTGGAGGTTGGAACCAACGACAATGGTTCTGGGATGGATATAAGTGGCGAAGATCTAAGCGATATTGATATTATTGATATTCCAGGCTATAATGTGAGTCGTATGACTTAGTTCCTTGTTTAAATTATTTTGAAGATTGTAGTAAAATAAAAAAATATAAAAAAATAAAATAAAATAAAATAACCATTAAATGAATAATAAATAAAACAGGGTATTATAAAAAAAATTTTTTTAAATTATATACGGTACTATGTAATTCCCTTTCTTAATTATTACAGCGCTACCCTACTGATCGTGATTTTGTAGAAATGATATTGGAATCTCCTACCCTCAATATGCAACCACGTGCAGGTAACAGAAGCAATACGTTAGAAGGCAGAAGACGAGTTAGCTGGTCACGCAATACACCAGATACTCGTCGCTCCGGCAGGTACACTGCACTTCCTTCCCGCACTGGGCTTCTGCGCCATCGGTATTCCATTTACTGACATGATGACCCTACGAGGCCTGTATGATTAATCTGGCAATAGATTAATCAGCTTATTAAAAAAACTATTGCGTTTTCAAATGTTTCATTTAATTGATCAAACAAATAATTGGGTAAATTTCAAATTACTATCAAAGAATATTACAATATAAATATAAACTAATTAGGTTTAATTATTTATTTTTATTTTAATTATTTATGATTAATCATACAACCTTATGCACTCACCTATCGCCAGCTGTTTTATTGTACATTCATTGTTTATTTTTTAACTCATAACTGCATCAAAAAAATTAAGAACTGCTTTTAGAAAGTACTTCTAAATATACGTTGCTTGTATCTCACAACTATTTTAATTATATAAATAAAAATAATACATTCCTTTAGTTAGTAGGTTGAAGCATGCTTGAGACAACTTTATATCTTGTCATTACTAGTACACTAATTGTATGTTTGGTTTATTTGGTATAGCCACAGTAATTTCACATTTTTATGCTGGAATTTAAAAATATTTGAAAAAGAAACTGATAGAAATGCCAGAATCATCAATGATTAATACTTTTATAATGGTATGTATATGTGTATGTGGGTGCCATGCTGTGTTGTATTGTATCAAATTTCGTGGGATCTTTCCATGCTAAGCTATGCTGTATTCAAAACATACACAAATGAGCCAAACAACTTAAAAATGCATAATATATATATTTATTGAAAATAGAAATGTAAAAAGAAAAGTAGAAAAAAAATAGACAGCTTAATTATTTTTCACAAAGTTTATACTTTCTATGCTTTATATTGCATTAAGTTTTACAATGCTATTTTGTGTATATTGATATATTCAATTTCAATATAAAATTTCTTTTTTAAGTATTTAATATTATGCAATATTTAATCATTTAATGTATATATTTGTGTCAGCAGTCGTGGAAGACAAGAAGCAATACCTATTGAAAATTTTATTCAAGACTTCATACTTAACCTATCAGGAGCTGGTCTAGGCCATCCAGTTACACAAGATGGACAACCACCTGTGTATGTAGTACTACCAAATACATTTTTAATATTATAGTTGCTTATCATCAAAGGTCAAAACATTATTCATTTTTTTATTTAATACATGATGCCCCACTATTTACATTGTAACATTTTTGCATGTCAATTTGCTCAATTCTTTAATAGACATTCCATTTCCTATGCTCGCTTCCTTTAAAATGTCATAAAATATTCTAATAGTATTTATTTACCATTAGTTTTGTTTATTGTATATTGTCTGAGATATAATATAATTATATGAATATGTCAATTTAGTAAAGAATTATTTTAACATCTATTTCTATATATTGTCAAAATTGTGGTCTTATAATTTCAGTTAGTCATATTGAAAATCAAAATATTGAGAACATTAAGCACTGTAAGGTATCATATATAAATTATAAATATTGATGATAATTGATTATTTAAAAATTTATCATCGTCATTATTATTATTAATTTAATACAGGTCTTTGAGTATTTTCATAAAACAAGTACTAATTAAAATTTTTGAAGATATTTGTGATATCATTTGTGTGCTTGTCCTCATAAGATCACAAGTTAGATTTTAATTTTGCCTTAATATTTGTAAAATTCCAGATTATTTCAATCATAATGTCAATCGCTCAAAACGTAAGCTATTGTCTTTTTATTTTATATTAGTATTACTAAAATAAAATCGAATAATATAGATTCAATATTAGACTGTTCTTGGGAAACCCTGGAGATTATGTTTGGGGTCGGGATGGATTGGATGCTATTGTCACACAGTTATTGAATCAAATGGATGGAACTGGACCACCACCATTACCACAAAAACAAATTGATGCAATACCTAAGACAACAGTGACGCAAAGTCAAGTTGGTAAGTGATATTTTATTGCAAAATGTAATTTATATTAAATCTCTTTTAACTTTACTGCAATGCATTTTTATGTACAGATAGCAAATTGCAATGCTCTGTTTGTTGGGAAGACTTCAAATTAGCTGAACCTGTGAGACAATTACCGTGTCAACATTTTTATCATACACCTTGTATTGTACCTTGGCTTGAACTTGTAAGTATCTAATAAAATTGATTTAAAAATATTTTTTTTTTTTTTTTTTTTTTTTTGTTAAATATTATTATTTGATGTATATTACTTTTTCTTTTTTTGTAGCATGGAACATGCCCAATTTGCAGAAAAAGTTTAGGCGATCAGAGTACTGCAGAAGCAAATCAAGATACTGTTAGACCAAGTTTAGCTGCTCTCTTTAGGTATAGTAACAATTCACTTAAAATTAGATGTACTCGATTTAATCGTATAATTATTATTTACGATGCACGTTTATCATTCACATTCTACAGAGCTGCTAATGAATCAAACAGTAGCAGATCATCCTCCACTTCGTCGTCAACTGGAAGTACCTCCAATAGTGATTCTTCTAATGAAATGTGAGATTAATTATCAAATCTTGATGTTTTCCTGATAATGTAGAAAAAAAAATATCATTTTCCGTACTACAAATCAACTTTGAGCATTAATAACTTCGGTCATGCTTAAATTATATTAAACACGTGTCTACAAAGTTTCCTAATTTTGAATGAAAAAAATTAATAGTTATAAATTATAAGTTATAATCCGGCAGAAATTTTATGCATCCCTTAAAATTTTTCTGAATATAAGTTAAATCAAACTTCTTAACAACTGATGCACACATATACTATAGTTTCTATAATGTAACAATAGCAAAGTTATAACATATACTTTGATATGATAATGAAGAATATTTAAAGGTATGATGAAAGAGTACAGATCATGCAGTTTTTACAAGTGAGTCCAACACAGCTTGTAAGAAATACGCTATTACTGATTTAATCGTATGTACTAGTAAATATGTGATAAAATTTGTATCATAATTGAGATATAGAAAATTAATTACACAAAAAAAACGGTATGATTATCTCCATTAAGTTTTCACTTTATAGAATTAATAGTGAAACCACGTAGAACATTATAATAAAACTAAACAAATTTCTTATTTAGCATGAAAACTACACAAGAAAGAGCTTAATAACGCATTTTATTATGCGCTTTTATAGCCTTGATAATTATGATTTCATTCTAAAGAAAAGTATCGAATTTAATGTTTTTGCTTGAGAACAGTCAGTTATGACAATATGAACGAAGTATTATGCAAAACGTTACAATCTACTAGTTTCCAACATAGATTGTTAGATTAATATCGGATCATTTAAATCCTTCTATATCAGAAATATCACTGAATTATCAAGAATATTAAATAATTTGCAGTATGTATATTTCTCAATGGGGTTGTGCCTAACTGCATTACTGACTAAATAAGCATGTTATGTACAATTCAATTTCATTATGACAAAACAACAGAACAATTGGTATAGAATAGTTAATAAATATGGTCACTATCGTACAACATTAATAAATATATAAAATTCACTTTAGTTACGTGAAGAATAACGTTGGGGAATAGTAGATAGCAAAAGACATATATATGATAAAATAATCTATTACGCAATACAAAGACCAGGAATTGCTTTGCCAGTATTTGGAATTATAATTTTAACTTGACATAAAGAACACATGAATAATTGCTAGTGAAACTTTTATAAAACGTAAGGTAAAACTAAATTGAAATTTAAAAAACATAAGTCACAAATGTGTAGTGTACAGTTACTAAACATTGCATATTACTACACACTACATATACACATACACATACACGCGCGCGCGTATATATATATATATATATAGATATATACACACATAACATATATTTATGATATTTAACACAATGTGGATGCGTACTTAGAAGTTGTATGTAATTAATAACATAGATGTCTATATTTGTGATCGAAGTTAGTGTCCTATGTGATACGAATTTGCAAATGCTCATTTTCAGCCTGCATACAACGGTTACAGCCATGTTTTTTCTGAATGATAATGTAGTATGGTCACTTATCATTACGTGTCCGGTGGATAGATCAATGTTTTTATAATAAAATCGAGGAAAAAATATATAATATTCGTTTTATAAGCTCGATATATCACAAAATATGATTTAATAAATAAAATATTATTTCACAACGTAATTCTTCTATTAGATGTGTGACAAAATGGAAAATAGAATCGTTGATATCCGTTTAAGGGGTGGATAGATTTTCTCGACAAAATTTTTAGAGAAAACGACTTTTGTAAGACTATTGAAAAACAAAACAAAAATGAATGATTATTAATGTTTGGACCCTGATAATTATATATTATTACTGGCAAAGCAAAATATTCATTTGTTTATAGAAATTATACAATCTGCAATTTTTAGTTTTAAGATCTCTTTTGAAAGAGATATTCATCGATTGAAAAGGATATTCATCGTTTTGCGATTTAATAATGTTACATAGTTAAGAGTGATTGTTAACGATTTTACTTGAAAATACATGCATCAGTCGATGAAACGATTGATTTCATGCAAATACAATAAGTAATTTGGTACGAGTTACAAGCACTCTGATTTTATTTTTTTTTTTTCTTTATCTATTGCTACGTGGAGGATGATGTCAAAGCCAATGACATATTGTATGTTCTATTGTACCGAAAGATACATTGTTTTTAAGTTTAATTTTGTCATCTATCATAAAAAGTTTCCTCGGCTATTTATTTACTGTCATTGCTTTAAATAAAGAGAAGGAAAAAGTAAAACATGAAGGGATATCAATTTGTAAATGTATGCGTTACTAATGCCAGATAATTTTATTTCATATATAAGTAAATTACGATTGCAAGAATTCATTTAATATAAAAATTCTGCATATTCAATTATCACACGACCAATAGATTGCTTTATAGCTAATGATTCTGTAAATTGTTAGAATACAAAGAAATGTTATATTTATTCGTCAATAAAATAAAAAATATATTAGGAAAATATCCTTTTATCGATTCTCACATAACCTCAAATTATATTGAAAATATTTGTATAAAATATTATACTATATGAATATGTCTATCGATAGATTCGTTAATGAATTCGTCATTGATACGTCATTAATGAAACCTTTCAATAAACACAGTACCCAAAAACGGAATGGTCTTAAAGATAAAAGAAAGATCAAGAAAGGATATCAATCGAATTGAATAAATTTAGAATGGAGTAATTCCTTTTACGATCAATTTCTTTCATCGTAAAAAGGTGTGCATATCATATACGCGATGGACTTACTTATTTTACGATCCATTTATTAAAAATATGCGCTAATTCACATTGCGTATTTCATTACTTTCAATTAGAGTAGAACGTGACACAATTATTATATTGTCTTCTATCTACGCGTTCAGACATTTCTAGCACATAATTCTGAAAATATATATATATATATATATGTATGTGTATATATAATATATTATATATTAATATATTATATATTATTTTGCGTTTGTAGTTTACAAAAGACTAGTTTAATTCATCCTAAACACTTTGGTAAATTTTGAATTTCTAACTAGATCTCAGTATCCTCCCCTCTTCTCTCATCTAAGCTTCTCCCTCTTTCTTATTTTCTGTTCTTTTTTTTTTCTTTCTTATTTTTCATTTTTTTCTTTTTTGTTTTTTTTTTTAGTTTATTTTTGGTCGTATTCACAGATAATTAATCATTATTAATCGCTTATTTTTGCGCTTCGCTTATGAAAAATTCTGTAAACGATTCACACTGGAATTCTTTTTTTTTTCTTTTTTTCTTCTTTTCTTTTTTTTTTGGGTTCCTTTTTTAGATTTTCTCCCTTTTCTTTTTTCATATAAGAAAAAATGGCAAGTGAACGTGCGTGCGTTCATACGACGATTGGATGCATCTAATAATTATCATACAAATAATAATAATAATGATAGTAATAATAACATAAAGTAGAAGAAGAAGTATAATAATAATAACAAGAATAATAATGATGACGATAGTAATAATAGTTAATAATAATAATAATCATAATAATAATAATAATATTAATAATAATAATAATAATAATAATAATAATAATAATAGTAATAATAATAATAATAATAATAATAATAATAATAATAATAATAATAATAATAATAATAATAATAATAATAATAATATTAATAATAATAATAATAATAATAATAATAATAATAATAATATTAATAATGATAATAATATTAATAATAATAATAATAATAATATAAGCATTCATGTAGAGATTGATCTTTGCTTGAGACTTAATTTGTTTGCACATGACATAAACACCGATGTATGCGCTTGCTTATGCAACAATGAACAATTCCAACACATGTGTACATCAAAGTGCATATTCTAAGTAATTACAATGGTGGAATTTAATTACAATATATCTTGCGATTAAGGACCTTCGATACAACGCATGAAAATTTTGTATAGTTTTTTCCTCTATCTCTCTCCTAACATCTTTTTAAAATTACATATATCTACATATATTAATTGATTATGAATAAAAAGTCAATTGAATATCTCCTTTGTTAGAAGCAATAAAAAAAGTTTCACGATTTTACATGTTAAATATTTTAAGGAAACGAAATAAAACACTCAACTTTTGATTAAACTTTAAACCTAATGGGGTTTTTAGCTTTTCTTATGGAATATACTATAGTTTTAATTAATTAGATATTTTAATTAATTATCTTTAACAAATTATTAAATAAATATAGATTTGAAGTTAATAATTAACGAGATATTAACGTCTGAAGTATGTTACGTGGATACAAACATTAACATTAAACATAATAAATTGATCGTATATGTCACAATTTGATAGATTAGATTATTAGATCATTTAGATCACCTGATCTAACACCATTAGATTTTCTTATGTAGGGATTTATAAAAGATAAAGGTATATCAAACAAGAGTTAGAAATTAAAAAAGAATTACAAATAAAAATGATAAATACCGTTAATCAAATAACAGCTGTAACATTAAAAAATGTATGAACAATGGAATATGATTACATGATATTTGTATATGTATGATTATATTGACAATTGTTTATATAAGATGATGGTGAACACTTTGAACATTTATTGAATTAAGTAAACTATTATTTTATTCGTTATTATAAATTACTTTTAAACTATTTCTTTTTTCTTTTTTTTTGAATTAATAGTCTTAATAAGATAGTAATTATATTTATTATAAGGTTGTTTTGTATATTTTTCATTTTTTTCATAGCCTCCTAAGATTCATTACATCTAAAATTATGTACCATTGGTTATATAATTATACATATTAATATCTCGTTAATTATTAACTTCATGTCTCTACTTGTTTAATAATTTTTAAAAGATAATCGAATAAAATATCTAATTAATTAGGAAAATACAGGACGTTCCATAAGAAAAAGTAAAAATTATAAAACTACTGATTTAATTGGAAATTCTATTTCGTATTCTTAAAATATTTGACACATAAATTTCTAAAACTTTTTTTGATAAATTTACTTTCTATTGCTTATAATAAATGAGATATTTAATTGGTCCTTAATTTATAATCAATCTGTACATGTATATATATATATATATATATATATATATATATATATATATATATATATATATATATGACAAGTTTATTAAGTATTATAAAAAGATTTTATCAAATGTAAAATATTTTAAGGCAACCATTACATAGGTTTGAGATTTAAAAATCCGGATGTTATAAGTGAGACCATGTATGACATAATATAATCATTACAATATATAGAAGATTACTATTTTAGAACATTTTTTTAGACCAACGATCATTGAGTCCACTTGTATTAAAAAATAAAGAAGATTTTCGAAAAGAATCTTAAAACATAAATTAATATGTAAATACGCTGATGTAACGAAGATCCCCTAGTCTTTCGAAATCTAATGTGTACATTACGTATGTACGTATATCGAAGACGGTACAAGTATATATATAAAGCATGAGATTATGACACCTGTTTCGTAATCGTTTAAACGAAAATAGAATTTGAGTCAAAGAACTTGAAAAGAAATTGTGCGTTCAAATAATATCAATTGTTTTTGGCTATTAGCTTTTTTGATTCGTCATTCCAAAGAAATAATTGTAAAAAATAATAAATTGGCGATACGATATATCGCTATATTTTATTTATTATATGAGTTTCCTTCTTCGATATATAGCAAGATCCTATATAATGGATCTTACGGGGGAAAAAGAAAAAAGTAAGTCAGATGATAAATCACGCGATCATCCTATATGTCGTACTTTGTGTTATACAGAGAATTATAATTATTATGTGTCATTAAATCATTATCATTGTCGTCGTCATCATTGTTATCATCATTATCATCATCATCATCCAAGAATAAAAGTGCATGAAAATAAACCAAGGGGAATGTATAATAATAATAATAATAATAATAATAATAATAATAATAATAATAATAATAATAATAATAATAATAATAATAATAATAGTAATAATAATAATAATAATAATAATAATAATAATAATAATGATAATAATATTAATATTAAAATAATCTTTTCTACTAAATGTAAAATATATAATCTTACTTGGAATTTATATTTGGAGTATAATAAGAACGGTCTGTTTATCAAATACATGCAATTCCTAATGCTCTCTTTGTTAGTTACAATGATACAAAAAACAATAATAATAATAATAATAATAATAATAATAATAATAATAATAATAATAATAATGATTATATATTATCTCATTAGACGGATTAGTAGTAATAAGACCGTTTTACTAACAACGAGAGTAGTACATCGATATAAAACGACAAAATTAATATCTTAAAACTAATTACTAAATTACTGCATTAGAAATACAGATTTTATAGCGTTAAACGTAAATAATTGGCTTAGCTAGGCTCGAACGAGTCCGTGTTTAATTATGTATAATATAATATATAAATATCATTTTGTGTACAATCGTTATTTTCAAAAATTAAATCACATGTATTACCTTTTTTAATCGAGAAGCAAAAATGATTCTATCATTTAAATTAGCATTATATCGATTAACCCTTTCGTTACTATAGGCATATATATATATATATATATATATATATATATATATATATTAAACTCTTCATATATTACAGACTGATATATACGTTCAATAAATAGCGCTCATATATTTAGATATAATATATTCTCATTTGAAAATATATTAGTTATTTTAGATACACGAGTACTTTTTTCGACCGCATATAATCATTTGTTTCTTTTGTTTTTGAATTTTTCATTTTGCCATCATATAATTTTAATATTGTTTATCGACAAGAACAAGCTTATGATTTAGCTCTAGCGAAAGGGCTACAAAGGTAATGAAAAAATAGAAAAAATGAATCGAAGACATGTAAAAGATCAATATGGATACTGTTATATGATCAACTTGAAAAATAATAAAAGAAAGTCCAAATAGAAAATAATGATTGTTTAAAATTTATTCATTTATTCTTAGTTAGAGCGATCTTGAAAGTGATGATTGAAACTTTGATGACATTATTTTTAACATGGGTAAGCTAACGTCGAATTATTTTAAGCTATCCAAGCTTGAGTATCTTCTTTGACGGAATTGATCGAATTTTCACCGTCGTTTGGACATTCGATGATATAATCGAATACCTTTAAAGATCTGATCTAAATCCTTTATTTAAAATTATCTTTTTAAAGACACCTCGTGAGTGTGTATGTGTCTATGTATGTGTGTGCATGTCTTACGTGCGAGAACTTATTATTCTCAACTCGAATTTTTACAACTAAGTGTATATGTATATATGTATATATGTATATATGTATATTTATGTATATATATATATATATAGTGTTATATATATATATATGTATATAGTGTATATATATATATAGTGTATATATATATATATATAAATATATATATATAGTGTATATATATATATATATAAATATATATATATAGTGTATATATATATATAAATATACATATAAATATACATATATATATAGTGTTAAGCAAATTTTTAGCTCGTATTTTACTATGTATCGGAACGATCACGCTAATTGTTCGCTAAAAAATATTTTTCTTCTTTTTGTTTTATTTTCTTTTTTTTTTGCTTTTTTTTTTATTTTTTTTTCGCATTCTTTTATACGGGCTATACGATGTTCGAAGGGAGTGTATAATTTGATTATTTTCAGTGAATTTACGTCCTTTCGTCTCATTTGGTCGCATATACGATTTTATCGCTTAATTAATTTCAATGTCATTGAGAATGACATCTTGGTTTTATTTTATTTTATTATTTCTTTTTGTTCTTTTTTTTTCTTTTGTACTGCCGTAAATCCGCTATTTTTGTTTTGTTTTATTTTCTTTTACTTTTGGGAAGACTTATTTATGGCTGACAATCTTATGACTCCCAATTTCCCTTTCAAAGATGTATCTACATATAGAATACATACGATGTATTCGAGAAAGATTTAATGATCCATTCTCTCTATGTGAAAAATATCAGATCCTAGTTTCGATCAGTGTGTCTCTCATTATCCTTTCTAATTTTCCTTCTCACTATTAAGATCATATCGGTATATACAGATTGGCACTGTTCTGCTCGGAATATGTTATTACCCATTTGAAAAGCCGTATTAGTTCCGATACGTAGTACAAGAGCATGCAGTGTAGATTTTTTAACACGACGAATTAGAATAAAGTATCTCTTATTTCGTAAACGGAGACTTCGGTTAACACTATCGTACAAAGTGTTTCATTTAAAGTCATGTACATTACGAGATAATGGAATCACTTCGACGATTGAAATCTAATCATTGAGAAATCAAAGTTATATATATATACATATATATATATATATATACTTCTTCCTTTCTCTCCATTTATCTTTCGTTTTCTTTTTTTTGTTTCCTCTTTCCCTCCTTACTTAATTACGTTCCTCTTTCCGGTTCGTCGAAGTTTCCAAAATATTTATTTTACGATAAATCTTTGCTTTAAATCGATCACTTTGTACGCATGTACATACATGCATATGATCGCTTAAATAAGTATATACAAATGCCTAAAAAAAGTATCCGACATAATCTTATCCCATACACGTTTCTACGCTTTCTCTTTTTCCTTTCTCTTTTCTTTGATTTAATTTTATTCATATACCATAGGTTGAACACAATGATCGAAAATTTCAATCACAATAGACTTGTAAACTTATTAATGGCGTTACCATTCGATCGCTACTTCGTAATATCAGTGGCTAGTTAATTTTATAATTACTAAATGTCCGAAGGGCGAATGAAAATAAATTTTTCGTATTCGCCGCGTTTCGGGACGTTTTCTCGTGTGTTACGCGCTGTTAAATCGTCTATATTTAACAACGTTTACAAATTTCGATCGATCTACTCCTTTCAAAAGTTTTCTTATCTAAATTGCTACATACAATATATACGTGCGCGTCTGGGTTGGAATAAAAAAAACAAAAAATAAATAAATAAACAAAGAAAAGAAAAACAACAATTAGTTTTGTCTTTGCGGAAGGAAGAAACACGAGATATGCGAGTGCGATTGAGTGAGTCGAATTCTATACAATAAGAGAAATATAGTATCTTTTTGATCGGAAGAAAGATTAAAAAAAAAAGAAAAAAAAAGAACAAAAGAAAAAGAACAAAAGAAAAACAACAACAACAATAACAAAAGAAGAATGAGAAAAAAAGAAAACAAAAGTATTAACTGTGCGTTGCATGTTCACTGTCCGTAAAAATTAGAGATAGTTTGTTGATAATACGATCGATTTTTAATCAACGCATCTTTATAAAACAAAATGAAATGTACTTTCCTCTCTCTCTCTTTCTCTCTCTCTCTTTCTCTCTCTCTCCCTCCCTCCCTCCCTCTCTCTCCCCCCTCCCCCTCTCTCCCCCCTCCCCCTCTCTCTATCTCTATCTCTATCTCTCTTTTTCTCTATTCGACTTCGTTCCATTTGAACGTGAGGTAGAGTGATTCGGGAAACAGGAAAAAGTGAAATACCGTCGGTAAATAATAGAGTTTAGCAGAGAAGTCTTTGGCAGTAAAGATTTTGTTCCAATATGAAGAAATTCTGGCGAATTATTCGCCTGGTCGCTGTATTCTTCTTTCAAGCGTGATGTCTTACTTTGCACCTGGTATTTTTCCTAAAACCTAAAGGAAAATAAATAAATGATAAGGAGAATAGATAATATTATGTAAACGTTAGCTTAAATTTACATGTACAATGAATTTTTTACCTTTGAAAGATCAACACCTGTCAATGCTTGAACCGCTGGAGGTACCTGACCCACTAAACGTGTGATTTCATTGCTCGTTGTATCACTTCCACTTAACAGAACTATCTCTTCTATTCTTGCTAATGGTGCTGCAATTTCGGCAGCGATCTATGAATAGGAGAAAGAAAAAATTAGAAAAAATTCAATTGTATTGAAGTAAATTATACGTAGGATTACTTTATTTGACAAAATCTAATACGACCTTCCGAAAATTGGTCAATGAGAAATAAATTCTTGAAAATTTGCAAAACTTTTTCAAAAGATTATCGCCGGACAGTATGAAATACTTCACATGAAATATTCAATGACTCATGCATAAAATTGAAGTTTCGAAGCAACATACACAAAAAAGAAAACAAAAAAAAAATCAAAAAGAAAAATAAAGAAAAGAATGACAAAAATTTCTACAAAAATTTATAGAACGGAAGTCGAGTTTTAACGTACATATATGATGTACATATATAAGATTTGTTTCTTTACCTTCGGCAGGGCGTTCAAAGCGATATTGAGTATCGCTGCCTCGCCATATTTCTTGTAAATTGCAGCCTTCATCCGCATACGTTCAGCTTCTGATATTCCAACGGCTTCCAAAGCTTGAGCTTCGGCTTCTCCGATTAATCGAATCCTCTCAGCCTCGGCTTTAGCTGCGCTCACCGTTTGCGTTCTGTTCATTTAAAGATATATTATACGTGATATATTAGAATATACATGTATATGTATGTGCGTGCGCACGTGCTGATAATTATGATTAAGTGGACTAAGTTATATATTTTTCTTATTGAAAGTTATTTTATAACTTTCATTCACTTTATATAAAATTATAAAACTTTGAATTTGTGTCTAATAAAAAATATTTTTTCATTATGTAAGAAAATATTTTTCACAGTATTTTGATGTTATAATTTTATGATAAATTTTGTATGTAATAATAAATCTTTACGAGTATCGTGTAAAAACATGTGTTATTTTTATATACTTCATATGAATTAGATTATTTTCAATATTATTCAATAATCTTGAAATGATCTACAGCGAAAAATATTTTAGTTTTATTCAAAAAAGGCAATCATAAACAACGTTATTTATTTATTAATTTTCTAATTATAATCATGTTAAATTAAGTTAGATTAATATTAGATATTTCTTCTATTTCTTCTTCTTCAATAAAGGTATTTTGTTTTTGTGATATTTTGAGAGTATGAAAATATTTATGACAAATTGACAAAACGTACGATAACATATCAATTATATCTTCTTTTTTTTTTGTAAGTGCAAATAATTGCATAGTGGTTATATTTCCCAAAAAAACAAAAAAAAAAAAAATAAACAGTATACTAAAAACTATGTGATCCAGTTCTATATCAAAATTGTTTCAATGACCACTTTTGCAAAGTCATAATGATACATAAAATAATACATTTTTAATATTTTTTTTTTTATTTTAAATTACTCTACGTTATCAAGATATAAATAATTGTAATATAAAATAAATCATAAAATAATTTTTTTCAATTTTTTTGACTTAATCCGCTGCGATAATAATCATTACATATAATCCTTTATGAATTCTTAAAATGTTACAAAGAATAGTTTTAACTTTTTCATGTACACGTATGAATTTTATTTTTTTTATCCACTAAATTACATACGCAAAAGATATGAAATAATTTTGCGCTTTTAGCATTGTTTTCAGGTAAAAAAAAATAGAAAAAACATTAAGCATGAGTTTCACCTTTTTCCTTCGGCCACTTTTCCAATTTTATAATGTTCTGCCTCGGCTGGTAATCGCACAGTACTTTGAAGTTCGTGTTCCTTTCGACGTACCTCCTGTTCCTCTACTTCGATCTGTTTACGCCTCTCGACGATTTCTATCTGTATCTCTTCGTTCCGTATTCGTTGCCTTATTTTCGCGGCTTGTAGTTCGTAAGCAAGCTGGGCTTCGGCTTTCTACAGAAGTGTAAAACAATAAAAAGAAATAAATAAAAAATAAAAAAAAATAAAAAAGAGGAAGAAAGAAAAAGTAATTTATAGGTACGTATTAATAGGTTTAAAAAGTGATTACGCATGGTTTCACTTACAGCAGTATTGACCTCCTGATCGAAATTAGCCTTTTGCAATTGGAAGAGCCTCGCGTTATCTTCGATCTTCGTGTCGGTGTTGTACTTAATGTCCATTGCCGCTTTCTCGCACTCGGCTTCCTGCGAACAAGTAAATTTTACGATCTTTATTGCTTAAGCATATTTACCAATTCGCTGAATAATGGATGCATCGAAGCGAGCATACATTTTGAAAAGTAAAACTTTTTCTTCTGATAAAAAGAGTTGTGTTAAATTGAATAAATAATATTGATGGAGTTGGATGAATATTCTTTCTCTCTCTCTCCCCTCCCTCTTTCTCTTTCACTCTAAATTAAAATAAAAAATAAAAAAAATGAAATAAAAAAATAAACATACGCGTATGCCAGCATCACGATTGGCCTCAGCGACACCAACATCGGCATCACGTTTAACTGCTGCGGTTTGAGCTTTCCCAAGTGACGCCAAATATTGAACGTCATCGTAAACGTCCTTTATAGTGAATGAGAGGATCTCTATGCCCATACGGCCGACATCAGGTGCTGCGACTTCTCGTACGAGAGCAGCAAATTGATCGCGATCTTTGTAAACCTCCTCGACCGAGAGTGTGCCTGGAAATAAAAATTTTTTTTTATTGAAAAGAAAGGATCAAGGAAAAGAAAAAGAAGAAAGGAAAGAAAAATAAAAAGAAAGAGGGGGAATAAAATGAACAAAATGGAAGCCTAAAAATACGTCATAGCGCATTCCTCAAAAACGATATTCCGCAATCCTTATTCTTTCGTTTCGTCGTGGATAAACACGATCTATTTTCACAATACGTGGCAATGAATTTATTTCTAACATCATGAGATAAAGTCATGAAAAATATCAATAAATCCGATCGTAGAAGTTAATTATCACCTAAAATTGCACGTAAATGACCCTCGAGGGTGGACAATATAGTTGATTTTATTTCGTGGACACTCTTTCCGAGAAATTGTTCGCTGGCAGTATGTAAAAGCTCGTCGGCCTTCATGATCTTGCACTGGGCTACTCCGGTAACGGTCAGTGGTACTCCTTGGGCTGTCTCGACGTTCTCGCAAACTGGATTTAGTGTCATTACTTCGAGCGACAATCGTTGAACATCTGTGACGAACCACCAAGTGAAAACATAACCACCGACTATTGTCTTCTTTTTCATTGATCCGCAGCATCCTCCTGTGAAATAAAAAAAAATCGCAACGATAGAATTTACATTTTTATCGTGATAATAATGTCATGGAATATTATCAAATTGAGAATGATCTAACTTCTTTTAATTTTTTTCATTCGAATGGAGGCGTTAGATTTGTCGCGTGTTGATTACATTCATGATAGACGATTATATATTTTTTGATAATTTAAACGTTGTTCTTTTCTTTTGGTAGACGCACATTGGACGATTAAATAGTCTCTATACAGTAACAGCATGAAATGGATTTCATAGAAGTCGCATGTGTTTTGTGTTTTCATTTTGGAAAACAAAAAAGAAAAAGATTATTTTGGGTTTATTCGTAATACTAAGCCGTGAATTTTTTAATGAACAAAATTTTATGAACTGTTCGACAGTTTAAATGAGTGTACATGAGAAGTTCTTTAATTACTTTCGAACTAGTGTTGAAAGTTATGATAAGTTTTTTATTGGACTTAAAATTTCTTATAGAAATACTATGTTACGGCTAATTATCCCATCGAAGAAAAGATTGTCTATAATTTAACTTTAAGATATAGATAATAATATTATTCTTGAAGTTAACCATTTATTTATTGAAAATATACATATAATAATTTAACTAATTAAGCGTCGAAACGGAAAAAAAGATCTCTATATTTCTTATTTGTCATCATTAAACTAAATCTGGATCTTCAGTATATTATTGTCTTAACAACAAAAAAAGTATTATGACACAGGGATTCAAAAAATATTTGTATCAGAAGGCATTACATTAGAATTAGTTTGAGTACGGTGATATCTTGGTAAACATACACGCCTCATAACATTTATTATCTCTATGTGAGCAATAAATTATTGTTTCTAAGTTTTCTAAATGACGAGAGCAATGACAAAAGAAAATATTTGTCTTTATCTATTTTCTTTTTCTCGTCATTTTTCTCTCTTAGTATTTGCAGTAACGATTCCTCAAACGAGCTTTTAAAAACTTTCTTTCGTTTAGTAACATTGGCATTAGATTATAATGAGGTAATAGGGGAAACATGATTTAGATCCTCCATTTTTTCAATTACATTTTCATTGCCATTTCAGTTGCTGATCGTAGATTCAACGTTGTTGAATATGTTTCTACTCTTGATAAATAGAGCAGAAATAATGATTGATTGAATTATAAATATTTATCCCACTTTTTCCCCTTCCTGTTTCAGATGGCATACTTTTTTATTCGTCATATTCTCATTGCATGTTCTTAAATTTTTCCATTATATTTTTGTAATTGCTTATCTGTGAAAAAAAAATTCACATTATAATGACATAAATGTATGACCAATGACATTGATATTTATAGAGGATGAGGCATATGTTTTCTTAAAACATATTATAATATTCCAGTAGAAACTTATCAGTAAAAAAAACTTTAGTTTTTTGTAGTAATTTTAATAACTATAAAAAATTAATATTTTTAACTATAGATTATTAGCTAACAATTTGCGAATATTTAATATTAACATTTGATACCAATATTGAATTTTGCGATAGTATTGAAAAAAAGGCGCTGTATTCTTCATAATTATGTTAGAAAACACGGTGTAATTCGTTTTGAAAATACTTTCTATTAATGTCCTTTGGAAAATATTGTTCCAATTAGAAGAAGAGGCAAAATTCGGTGTGATGATGTCAGAGAATATATTTACTTAATTATTTCATCTTGTCACTGAAATGCATTCCACGGCAATATGAGAATATGTAATATTGTTTAAAATTTAATGTAATCTCGAGGCACGGACGAGTCTACGTAGACTTTTGTAAAATATAAAAAATGTACTTATTTACATAATGTGCTGAATGAAATTAAACTTAATCGATAAATAATAAGAAACTTACTATTTTCATTTTTATCTGTATCAGTTAGATTATTCAAATTTTCAACAAATTTTTTACACAATTCTACCCATAATTTCTTTTTCTTTCAATTCTTATCAAAATATTTTTTAAATATATTATTGCTCGTTTCTCAATCTCTCTAATGAATATTTCAATATCCAACGGTATGTTGTTTGATTTGATTCTAAAAATACTGTTACTTGCTACTCTCATTAAAGTAACGAGTGTAAATGGTAACGAGTTTTTTAGAATATAAATCAAACAACATAGACTTAAAACATATGTGGTCTCTATGAAATCCATTTCGTACTGAAACCGTATAGCAATAACTATACATATAACTATACATCACTTTTAAGTGATCAAACTATTTAATCAGCCATCATAAAAGTTGTTAATACGTGGGTAGGCCTTGAGGCGACATGTGTGATCTATTTCCAACCTGCGGGTATCAGAATATGAGAAATATTTTAATTTCAAATTTAATCTTTTACTTTAAATAATAGGAGATAAACTGTATTTATGATTTATTTCATTTTATGAATTAATCTTTTTATTTCAAATTTATCAAAGATATCTTCGCGTATGAAGAAAAAAATAATTTTATTTTTTGAGTAAAGATAAGAAGTCGGACTAGAGAGTAAATTATTGATTGATAAATTATTTATTATTATTATTATTACTATTATTACTATTATTATTATTATTATTATTATTATTATTAATAATAATTGCCGATAAGGCAACATTGTAACTAGGAAGCTTGATTCTCTTATGCCTTGTAAAGTACGTCTCGCTTCCCTACTCTTGTCACAACTAAAAGTAGGTCATTTGGTAGAGAGGCCGCACCGTTTTTCACGATGAGACCAATGGCTCGTGACGTCAAGAACATGATTCTCCGAACATTAACTCGCGATCGTCCTTCGTTTACGTGAGATATCTCACGTAACGCACTTGATCGAACGAAACTTTTAAAATATTCTTCACCACTCAAACCATCCTTCTTATCAAAATGGATTGAACACTTTTGAATCGAGTATCGTAATAAGAATATATTTTCATTGAATATCATAATTATTGTTGTAAAATAAGAGAATAGGAGAAGAAAAGAAAAACGAAGTTCCAAAAAGAAAGAAAGAAGAAAAAAAAAAAGAAGAAGGAAGTTTACTTCCGTTAACAGTTTTTCTCTAACAAGTTGATGTACGTAATTGTTTTTTTAATAGACTTATTATTGTCCTCGTATAGCGTTTATTTTTTTTTCTTTTGTTTGTTTTTTTTGAAAACATTTTTAAGATAACAATAATGACGATAATGATGATGACATAACAATGATGACGATGACGAGCATATTAAACGATTACTTTCAAAATTATATTAAGATCTAAGATAGATCCAATATTTTTATCATTTTTGAGTATGAGAAGGTAATCGTTCAAAAAGAAAATTTGAAAAGGAGAGAGGAGAAATGGAGAGAGCAAAAAAAAAGAAAAATGTGACAGAGAAAGGCAGAGAGGGAAGTCGATGACCGTTATGTGAGAGGCACGTAGCTTCGAAACCCGTTCGCTTTGAAGGTAATCGTATAACTCTAGAATACAATCTCAATGGATCCAGCATGCTGATAGTCGCGTCCGTAGTAAGGTCATGGTCATTCTTACGAGGTTGCCCTTCGGGTTCGTTCGATTGTCTTCTCTTCGTAAGGTCTATATTCTTTCGTTCTTTACTTCGTCCTAAAGAGTACGAATTCTCGCGTGGAAAGATAAGTTATTACGAAATTTTACGTGATTATGGTTAATTATTTAATTACCCAGAAATGCAACTTAAGAACAATGTAATTTAATTATGTGATAACGTGTGTATATTATTTTTTTAATTATCAGAAATAATATCCCTCAAAAGTACGTGCCTGTGAAGTACGTGATGATTGTATAATGAAACATAAAAAAAGATTATATGTGTGATATTGTGAAGAAATTTTTCATTATGAAGATAGAAACATTGCTTTTTTTTTTTTTATAAATAGTCGATTCGTTTCTTCGTAAAAAAAAAAATGTATAATATCCATTATACGCTTAAACGATCTTGGAATTAGAATCGTACAAGTGTCGGCATAGAAACCTAGAAAACGATCGAGAAAACGAACGGGGAAACCTCTCAAAGACATTGTGATATTATATAGGGAAAACAAAGAATTGCGATCTAATATGGAACAATAACCTGTGCGATGATGGCATATATCGGAACTATATGGACTAATTAAATGGAAATATCCTCTAACAGGTTCTTTTTTTTCTTTTTCTTTTCTTTCTTCTTCTTTTTTTTCTTTCTTTTTTTTTTTTTTAAATTCGAATTTCCACAAATTAACGACCTTAATCCATAGACTGAGAGTAAAAAATAATAGGAATTAAGAACTCTGCTCGACGTTTTATTTATGTGACGTCCAGAAAATTGTCGAAACTTTACATTGACAGTGAATTACTTAACAGTCGAAAGTTTTCTGCTTCATTGTTATTCACAACGACATACTTCATGGTCTTTCGAGTCAATTGAATTTTTAAACGATGATACGATGATACTCAGTATATTGGTATCGATTCTACAGAAACAACGTGTCTTAAGAAAGTCTTGGAAATGCTTTCAATTTATTGTAAATTATACGCTCTATTGTATATTTTTTATAAAAAAAACAAAAAAAAAACAAAAAATAAATAAATAAAAAAAGATAAAAGAAAAAGAAAAGTATTTCGTAAATTATTAAATAAAATCAACTTTACTTTTGCAGAAGCTATAAAATAAGTCATAATGGGAACAGAAAGTGCATTGATTGGAGGCTTCTCTACGACAAGCACTGGACTATCGTGGTTTTTTTCAGTTTTAACTGCAGCAATACTTTATTTCCATTACGAAGTCTTAGACAACGAGGCACCACCTATTGATGTTCCTTCTGAAGAATTATTAAGATCTTACGATTTTATTATAATTGGTGGTGGATCAGCAGGTATCTATCGTCAAAATGATTATTAAATTTATGAGATCTTCTTACTTCTCGTTTATTCGTTACAATCGAATGAAATTGATCGTACGTTTTACTTTTAAGATCGAATTATTTTGTGATATTGCAATGACAATTGACCTGACTATGAAAAATTTCTTTTTTCATCTTTTAAAAATTTTAATAATTGTTAATCGCTATATTTCGATGATATTATTAAGAAAGATTGAAGTCGTATACGTTATGAAGAAAAATTCAGATAAGTCGGATTATGATTAATATTTTATGCTTTGAAATAATACACGTAACAGTTATTTTTTTCCTTTTACATTACATATTGATAAGACTATATTAAATAGTTGACTGAAATAACGACGATATCTAGAACGATGAAAATTGCCGACAATTTTCTATTATGTATATCCGTTTCAGGTGCCGTTGTAGCGAATCGTTTAAGCGAAATCAACAACTGGAACGTGCTACTCCTAGAAGCTGGAGGACAGGAGACAGATATATCGGACGTACCTCTTCTTGCTGGTTATCTTCAACTAACTCAACTCGATTGGCAGTATAAGACAGAACCTCAGAGTACTTATTGCTTGGGTAAGTATTACTGAACTGGATCTTGATAATTTTTCTTCTTTTTTTCTTTTACTAACATGTAACATAATGTGATCGTATAGAGTCCGCGTCGAAAGTTTTCATTCGAAAGAGTTAGAAATCTGTCGAGTCTTGCTACATCGAATACCAATGAAAGTATTGCAATCGTTTCAGCAATGGAAAATGAACGTTGCAACTGGCCTCGTGGTAAAGTGATCGGTGGTAGCAGCGTTCTAAACTACATGCTTTATCTTCGTGGAAATAAAAAGGACTATGACTTGTGGGAGCAGCAGGGTAATCCTGGTTGGAATTCGAAAGAAGTACTTTATTATTTCAAGAAGTCCGAAGACAATCAAAATCCATACTTGACCCGTACATCGTATCATTCGAAGGGTGGTTATCTAACAGTTCAAGAAGCACCATGGCATACACCATTGGCGGCAGCCTTCATTCAAGCTGGTCAAGAGATGGGTTACGAAAATCGTGACATAAATGGAGAATATCAGACTGGTTTCATGATCGCACAGGGTACCATAAGACGTGGCAGTCGATGTTCCTCATCAAAGGCTTTCTTACGTCCTATAAGACTTCGTAAAAACTTGCACGTTGCATTGAACTCACACGTGACCAAAATACTGATCGATCCCAATTCTAAGAGAACATACGGAGTAGAATTTGTCAGAGATAATAAAGTTTTTCGCATATATACGAAAAAAGAAGTGATCGTGTCCAGTGGATCCATCAATTCTGCTCAGCTCCTGATGTTGTCAGGTTTAGGACCAAGAAAAGATTTGCTTAAACACGGTATTCCGGTGATACAAGATCTAAAAGTAGGTCATAATCTACAAGATCACGTTGGTTTAGGTGGTCTCGCTTTTCGAGTGAACAGTGAAATTTCTATGGTCGAAAAGAGACTTCACAATGTGCAAGCTGTCATACAATATGCACTTTTAGGTGATGGTCCTTTGACCGTTTTAGGTGGTGTTGAAGGAATAGCCTTTATTAATACTAAGTACGCTAATGCCACGGAAGATTTTCCAGATATCGAGCTACATTTTGCATCAGGCTCGATAAATTCAGATGGCGGTAGACAATTACGAAAGATCGATGGGGTAAAGAAGAGTTTTTACGATGCAGTTTTTAGTCCGATTAGCGAAAAGGACGTTTGGAGCGTGTTACCCATGCTTTTGAGACCTAAGAGTAGAGGTATTATCAAATTAAAAAGCAAAAATCCGTTCGATCATCCCTTGATTTATACTAACTATTTTAAAGAACGCGAGGATATAGCGACCCTTATTGAAGGCATCAAGATCGCTATTGCACTTAGCAAAACTCGAGCTTTTGAAAGATTCGGTAGTGAACTTTATTCGAAACCATTTCCCAATTGCAAGGATATACCACAGTACACTGATCAACATTGGGAATGTATGATTAGATATTATACGCATACGGTTTATCATCCTGTTGGTACTTGCAAAATGGGACCGTATTGGGATCCAGATGCAGTGGTCGACCATGAGCTTCGAGTTTACGGAGTAAGTGGCCTTCGTGTTATCGACGCTTCTATCATGCCCAACATTGTCAGCGGTAATACCAATGCTCCAGTGATAATGATCGCCGAAAAGGGTTCTGACATGATTAAGCAGTACTGGTTAAAGAAGAAGAATCGAGGCTAAAGCACGTATTTGGAAAAAAAATATCAAGATGGAGTAGAACTTTTCTACGAAAAGTGATATCACGACCATTATTTTTTAAACAATTCTAGATTAAAAACAAATGATGTTTTATGTTAATAATTTAATATATTTTTATTGTTTTTTCAATTATTATTTATTGTCCAGAATATCTAATGATTGTGACATCATTTCAAAGTACAATAAACTTTATATACGGCTATGTATTTGATAGTAACATAAATTGTAATTTATGTATATTATCGTTTTTCATAAAAACATCAACGTTATCTTCAGATATGTTATTGTATGACATATTTTAGTAAAATGAATAATTGTAAAAAATATGTAAAGACATAAAATAATATATGAAGTAAATATATAATATTAAATGTATAATTATCGAAATTTTGCATCGATACTAAATTTATTTGTAACGGTAAGATTGCTGACACAACGAATAAAGAGAATATTGAGGTCAATTAATGTGCATTATGTGGGCAGGTGCCTCTCGAGAACTACATTTTTTCTTTGTATCACGAATAGAAAGCATCGATCGTTGGTATTTTATTTTTAAAAGAAAGAAAATTTTCATTCATTAAGAATGATTACGTTAAAAAAATTGTCTCCCTTACAAATCGCGCTTTTTTATAGGCTGGAAAAGAGTTTTCTAATTTTATTAAAAATCTTTGTGTTGTTATATCGTCCGGATATCATCGATCATGATAATCGAATAAATACATTGTCACCGAGAAAGCTTTCGGATAATTATGACTTTGTGGTGATCGGTGGTGGATCAGCGGGATCAGTTATTGCGAATCGTCTTTCGGAAAACGAAAATTGGACGGTGCTTTTATTGGAAGCTGGTGGAATCGAACCGATGTTATCAGATATTCCTGTTATTTTTCCGACTTATCAAGTTAGTCCAATAGATTGGCAATTTAAGACGGAACCGTCATCGTGTTATTGCCTGGGAATGAATAATAGGCAATGTAATTGGCCACGAGGAAAGGTAAAATATTATAAATTAATATCTTGAATAGAATTTTGTTCGAACAAATTGTCAAAGGATGTTCTTATGTTAAAAGGTATTAGGTGGCAGTAGTGTGATAAATGCTATGCTCTATGTACGTGGTAACAAAAAGGATTACGATAATTGGAGAGATCTAGGTAATCCTGGTTGGGATTACGAGAGTGTACTGCCATATTTTAAAAAATCGGAAAATAACAAAATCGAAGGTTTAGATCCCGCTTATCATGGGACTAACGGAGAAATGACTATTGAACATTTCAGATTTCAAACTCCTGTGACGGATTATTTATTAGACGCTGGAAAAGAGATAGGTTATAGAATAGGTGACATAAATGGATCGAATCAAACTGGATTCACGTATTCTCATGCAACGATCAGAGACGGTCTTCGTTGCAGTACTTCTAAAGCTTTTCTTCGGAAGGCATCGAAAAGAAAAAATCTTCATATATGCACGCATTCGATTGTCGAAAAAATCCTGATAAAGGAAAATTCAAAGAGAGCTTACGGCGTGATGTTTCGGAACAATGAAGAAACATACACCGTTCGTGCGAATTTCGAAGTTATTTTGACTGCCGGTACTATACAGTCACCGCAATTGCTAATGCTGTCGGGGATTGGACCAATGGATCATCTTAAGGAATTAGATATACCATTGATCCAAGACATGCCAGGCGTTGGTTCGAATCTTCAAGATCACGTGGCGATAGGAGGTTTAGTTTATTTGGTCGATCCACCGGAAAAATACAATTTCAACGAGTTCACTTACGTATTGCCAAAACTTATTTCCCTGAAATCGGTAAGACAATTTGCTAAGAAAAAAAGTGGTCCTTTATATACGGCACCAGAGTGCGAGGCAATGGCTTTTATTAATACAAAGTAAGTATAGATATTGATCAATCTTTTCAAAAACACTTTTTCTCAGGATTACTTTTATAAAAAATATCATTCATTTTCAGATATTCAAATGTCTCCGCAGATTATCCAGACATTCAGCTATTTATAGCGGCGGCTTCTATTAATTTAGACGGTGGAGTATTCAGTAAAAGAATATTTGGTCTTACGGACGATTTTTATGCAAAAGTTTTCAAAAATATCAACTATCAGCATTCTTACTCTATTATACCAATTCTTTTGAGACCTCGTAGCAGAGGTTATATCAAATTAAGAACGAAAAATCCCAAAGATCACCCTATCATTGTACCCAATTACTTTAACAATCTTCGCGACCTTGAAATTTTGGTAAAGATGCATATTTTCTATCTCTTAATGTTAATTCATAATAAATTTAACATAAGTTATTAATTATTGTTAAAACTTTGAAAATTATAATGAAATACTAACGAACGTATCCTTCCTAAACTAATATCTCAATTGATCTCAGTTAAACTTTTTCAAGAGACTTTTGTTAAATATACGTTTCATAGATATTAATCTTTTATGGAATATTTTTTTCTATCACAGATAGAAGGCGCAAAATTTGCACATAAAATAAGTCAAACGAAAATAATGCAAAATGTTAATGCTCGGGCAAATCCAAATAGAATACCAGCTTGTTCAATATTTCAATTTTCATCGGATGATTATTGGCGATGTCACGCACGTCATTATACAATGACAATTTATCATCCAATTGGTACATGCAAGATGGCACCTGCTAACGATCCTATGGGTGTAGTTGATTCTCGATTGAAGGTACACGGTATTCAAGGTCTTCGTGTGATCGATGGATCCATTATGCCGAATATAATCTCTGGAAATACTAACGCACCCATAATAATGATCGCGGAAAAAGGTGCCGATATGATTAAGGAGTATTGGAATAACCGAAATCATTCGTGATAAGCAAAATCAACAAATTATTTAATGTACAATCTTCATATTTCCGAAAAATTATTTGAAATAATTAAATAAATACGTACATATATCTTGTTACATTATCAAGCTATTTTGGCATTGAGCACATGTGCGAATTAAAATAATTAATCGAATACCTCTATATTTCGATAATTTTTATTTACCCACATGCTGTGTCAATATATTTTTCATATGTATGCTCAGATGTGCCACATGATTTTTATTATAATGATTACCTTTCATCTTCCTTTATTACTTAAAGACAGAATCATTTGAAGCTCTATTCGTTCGCTGGCACTCGAATCAAACGGATTCTAACTCTTCAAGAACCTGGTAAGATCTCATAATCCTATGAAACCGTGGTAACAATTAAGCGTATAAGAATAATCAGATCGTATCGGTGGTTGATTCTCGCAACGAGCCGTACCTCCTAATTTTCCTCGAATACAAGTGAAATCATACATCTTACGATAGGTAAAGCGAAAAGTGAAAGAAAAGAAAAAAAAGAAAAGAAAAGAAAAGAAAAAACATAGGAAGAGAGAGAGAGAGAGAAACAGTGATTCACCATATTTGTGCGTTGCGAATCATTATAAACTCGTATAGCGAAATACTAGCTTGCATAATCAATAGAGAAGTCTTCTCTTTGTTTTTTTTCTTTTCTTTTCGTCTTCCTTTATTTTGATTTTCTTTCTTTGAACTCGAAAAAGTTTACTGAAGTTTTTGGGTAGGTGAGCAATTCAAAGGATTTCTCGATTTGTTGAAAGGTTCGCGCATTAGGCAGGATGATCATAATAGTTCGTTATTTCTTGTTATTGCCCATGGAGAATCGGTTCACATACGTGTATATATATACAGGGTGTTCGTTTATAAATGTCCAAGCAAATATATTGCGGACAAGTTTAAGTTACAAGAAAATTTAATAATAAAAATTTGTGTGAGCTGGATCATTCACAAGAAAGTTTGTGTAAACAAAATTTTGTTTGTTGAAAAAGCGATTTCTTTTAGATTTATGAAGGTCAACAGTTTTTCTTTATTTTTTTTTTACATGGATACCTATAATATTTTTTTATGCATATTTCTATAGTAGTGATCATTTGTAATTAAAATCATGTGAAAGTGACAAATTTTTATTACGCATCGTTTACAAGTTAATTAAAATCTTAAATATTAAAATACATTGTTGTTTTTCCACATGACAATTTAGAAAACATTCATCGGACTATATAATATTTTGAATTCGATTACAACGTATAGATTCTGACCTTCTGACTGACTTTCAACTCGTTAATAAAAGATATACGACTATTTGATTTGTAAATAATATATTTGTATAGTATGAAGTATCAATTATAGTACAGTATGATTATGTTAGTCAATCTTTAAGATATCGATTATCTCGTAAAGAATGTATAATAGCAATTTTTTATTACATATGATTTTGATTACCAATGACCATCGCTATACAAATAATAGGAAAAAGAGATATTATGGATATTGATTTAAACAAAAAAAAGAAAAAAAAAAAGAAAAAAAAATCTACATTGACCTTCATAACTCGAAAAAATCACAAATAAAAAGAAAAAAGAATACTTGCACTTTGTAGCTGACTTAGAGCCGTGCAAATTTTTCTTAATAATATTTTTTTTAACCTAACCAACTAGTTATGAGATATTTGCTCGGATGTCTATGGACGGACACCCTGTATACACAAGTCCATTTGATTCAAGAAGGATGCAACATCAACGAAAGTCATTTGACGAGGAAGAAAGCCGGACAACGAAACGAAATACATACACACACATCCTTTTGCACTATAATTATTTTTCTAGTTTGTTCTTGGCCAATTTATAGTTTCACATACATAAACATATACTTTAAAAGAAATTTTTAAATACTAATTTGTTTTATTAACTAAATGAAACATCACATTAGAGATGATTCGAAAGTTATAGAGAAAAGTCAATCGTCATCTTGCAATGCAAAGGGATGTATATATTGTGTGTGGATATACATACAATATAATTTTGTTATTCAACTTTCTTCGTCGATGGAATGACTTTCGTCGACGTTGCATCCTGCTTGGACCGAATAGACTCGACTGAACGCAGAGTGGAAGCAAGATGACGTCACGTCACGGATGTTTCACCGCCGTCAGACACGAGGGATTTCTTTGGCCCTCGAAAGAGAGGAGTAAGAGGAGTGGAAAGAAGAGAAGAAGGAGGCTTCTTAATTAGTGCGTCTAGCTTCGTCGGTTGGTTTGGCTGACGGGTTAACCGATATGCGGCTAACAACGTTTGCCTCTTGCCAAACGATCTTCTTCGAGGAGAAACGGACGCGAGTCTTACTGTCTGCCTTCTCTGTTCGCGTCTACTTGATATTTTTGGTCGTTGAGTCGATTAGCAACCTTCCTGTTGACCGTCCAGGAGCCACCATTGACTCGTAGCCGCGCGCCTTTCGACTCGAGTCACCGTTCGTTCCCCCTTTAGTTTCTTCTTTGTTCTCGTCGACGCTCCAAATGCTTCCAAAATGTTTGCGAACCGGCAAGCTTGAGTCGATACTTCACCATCAGCCGCGCTACGTTCCACTGAATTTCATCAGGTAACGATCTCTCTCTCTCTCTCTCTCTTTCTCTCTCTCTCTCTCTCTCTCTCTCTTTTTCTCTCTCTTTTTCTCTCTCTCTCTCTTTCTCTCTCTCTCTTTCTCATTCTCTTTCTTTCTCTCTATTGTACTTATCACTAATCAATATAATTAATATTCGTCTATGAAATCCAATCGATTTTGAACGACACGTGCTTTCATAAAAATCTCGAATTTCTTTTTTCGTCCTCGGAAGTAAACTCGTCCAACAACGTTTACCACCAACGTACATACATTCGAGTTCACCGTGTTCGTTATAGCCAGTTGCAATGGGAATCGATCGTACACACATTTATCTTATGGAAAATGTATTTAATGGACCAATGGTAAGAGTACGATCAATCGGAGGTTGCAGTCAGTACAGAACTCGATTTCGTTCGTGCGCCCGCGCGCGCCCCCGCGCCATTCGGAATTTCAATCTAAATGTCGCTGATTATCTAGTCCAACTTGCGTGGGATCTTATGGTATTTCAAAAATGGAAAAAGAAGAGATACACACAAAAAAAAAAGAGAAAAGAAAAGAAAAGAAAGAAAAAGAAGAAAAAATAGTTTCACCAGCGATACAATTTTAATGCTCACGTCTTTTTGTGTTACTTCTTGATCAAATCAAATATGATATTAGTTCATAGTCCGAAGGAGAACGTGATAAGTGATTTGTTTCTTTATCTAATCGTTGTGTCGCATCAAGTCAAACTAAATTCGCAATTATTCTGTACAATCGTTATTACGCGATTAGGAAAATTTACGTTTGTGTCATGGATATAAACACGTTGATCACGGAGGACATGTTAATGGCCATCATTGCAGAATTTATAAATTAATTATTTATAAATCGAATACAATCATAAAGATAATTTTCAATAACCCAAATAATGAGATAATAGTGTGAAGTAAAAAAAGCGAGCTGTGCGACAATTAATAAACGTTATTAACGGAACGTTCGGTTAAATAATGAAATTATGAATAAAGAAAATATATACTTATATATTTATAATGAAAATTATTCTTTCGAGTATCAATTAACGAATCATTTCTAAATTAAAAGTCAACAAATGTAATATTTAAAAAAAAATCTAGATTTCTATGATAACAATTATATTATAATAATATAAACGAAAGTAGTACTGACCGTCGTGGTTTCTGCAATACGTCATTATTTTATTATTGCTGCATTTTAATCCAATACTTATCATTTTTAATCGTCTAATATGTATCTTGTCATTGGCAACCAAATGTATTATGATAGATAGATTATCATCGCTAAAAATATGAATACTCATTATTAATAAGAGTATAGTCATATTAAAGATTATAAAATATGAATAATTTATCATTACAAGTTTATAATAATGAAAATTTTATTCTGTTACAACAGATTAGACTTACGATAGTCAACGTGTGTTAAAATCCTGTTGATTCGGCTCTTCCGTTTTAATCAAGAGTTACTTATATATCCATTCAAATGTCTGTCACGATTTTCTTCTTATATTTCGTGTAACTCCAAGAGAAGATTACATATTGCGAGTTGGATTGTATTTAATTAGACGATTCTTGACGAGCATTATCGGAAAGACTTCCGATGTATTACGTATGCTCTCTCTCTCTCTCTCCTCTCTCTCTCTCTCTCTCTCTCTCTCTCTCTCTCTCTCTCTAACTTTCTTTCCTTCTTTCTCATGCATGCTGCTTATTTGTATAGAAAGGCATTTATCGTTTTGGTTCTCTTATATCTGTGGCCGTGAGGCCACTGCACCCTACCCTAGTCGTTCTATTGACGTTCTGCAGAACCACTATATCTATCTATCCGATCCCTGTTACAGATTTATCATTCTTTATGTAACGACATATCATATTTAACATTTACCAACTCTCTACACATTATCTATAACGGTATTTAAGGAAAGGATCGAGGGAAATCGAAAATAATCGATGCCTCGTAATTTCCTCTTCTATCGCAAGCAATAAAGAGTGCCTATTAAGTAAAAAATAAAAGGAAAGTAAGAGGAATGAGAATAACGTTTACTTTCTATCTTTGGTGCTACAATAACGAGTGTTAGAACGTTCTCGATGGTATCGATCTTTCTTTCTTTCTTTCTTTCTCTCTCTCTCTCTCTCTCTCTCTCTCTCTCTCTCTCTCTCTCTCTCTCTTTCTTTTTCTCTCTCTCTCTCTTTGTTTTCCTTGTTTCAGTTCATACGGTTTCTTGCTAGTGCATGGATCATCATTTTCACTTTTATTTATGAATCCTCTGAAATGATAAATAGTATGCGCGCAACCAAACGGAAAATTTGTCGCGATCGTAAGTACCGTGGTAGAAAGAACGTTTGTGTTTAATTAAATGTATGGTTATCAAACATCTTTCCTATGACATACGTTGGCATTCATAAGTCGTTATCATTAAGAAAATCCCCGTAATATTATATTCTTATCTAATCGTTCGTTATCTTCGAATTTAATGACATTTCATAAAACCATACGTAATGGATCATTAATTTAATTTCAATGATTAATCGTGCGAGAATTTGAGAAAAATTAAATGATCTATATTTGATAAAAAGATGATTATTGTGGTTAATTGTGCAAAATAAATGTATGGTAAACGTGAGCAGATAAAAAAAAAAAAAGAAAAAAAAAGAAAAAAAAAAACAAAAAAACAAAACAAAACAAAACAAAAATGAAAAGAAAAAGAAAAAAAACGAAGACCTGTTTAATAAAAAGTAAATATAATAATTTACAGATGATCTTGGATGACGTACGATGATACGGATTTTAAAAATGCGCCTACTCGATTTTATCTTGCTTTTGGTGCAGTATGCATTCGCTAAACAAGTTAATCCACCGATGGTAAGTATAAATATTAATCAATGAAAGCGCTATATAAAAGAGTACATCGTTATTTCGACGATCAAATCGAAAGATACAAGCTTAAAATTAAAATATAATTTAAGATTATCAGTGATATTAAAATCTTTTTTAAATTGTGTTGAACGAAATAACGAATGTATTTTACAGGATGCGGTATTATTAAAATACCGATATGCAAAAACAAAAAAGAGGAAAAAGAGTATAATCAACTAGAAATTTGCAATTCGTATTAACGTGATTATTTTATCATGAACTGTGAAATATTAAAATGTTATGTACGTTGCTGATTAGCTGATAATAACGTCTATTTTTTCTATTTTTCTCTCTTTTTTTTTCCTTATCTTTTTTTTTTTCTTTTGCGAAAAAAATTTTATTAGGAATAGATAGTACAGATTAATATTAATACGGTGTTGTTTCTTTTTAGCTCAATCAATTGGGCTTAAATTATGACAGTTTCATTATATCAAACACAACAGGATGTTGCGGCTGTAGTTTTGAAGATACAAAATACATGGACACGTTATGCGGTGGCCAATCCGCTTTCATAAATTTAGTTCAGAATCTGATGATGTCGAGATGCGACATTTCTGATCCTTGCCGTCGATTGGGTAGAGACGATGTACCAAACGAATGGTAAATAAATGACCTAAATGATGAGTTCTCAAGTCTATTCTCGAAAATAAACCATTTTGGCAAGGCATTCATGATGATATGTATGTTTACATAGGTACGACTTCATTGTCGTTGGTGCAGGTGTAGCCGGACCTATTATTGCCAGAAGATTAAGTGACAATGCTTGGAATAGAGTTTTATTGATCGAAGCTGGTCCTGAAGAACCAACCATGACAGCTATTCCAGGATTTGCTTCGAGCGCTATTTCTTCGTCACTAGATTGGAAATATAAAACGGAACCAACGAGACCACATCCAACAGCCTGCTTAGGTAAAATAATCTATCATTATTATTCCATTCGTCGCACATCGAACAAAATTCATTGAACTTTTATTCGAAATTTCAGATACTGGTGGAAAGTGTAATGTACCTAGAGGAAAAATGATCTCAGGTACCGGCGCAATGCACGGCATGATGTATTATCGCGGTCATCCAGAGATCTATAATAAATGGGCACGTGAGGGTAACATTGGATGGTCCTATGATGAAATCGAACACTATTTCCAACGTGCAGAGGATCCGGTTGATCCATTGATGTTGAGTTCATTCGCTCGTACTGTACCCAATGGCCCAGTGAAAATTCAACATTATTCTCATAGACCAGCATTTGTTAGTTCACTTTTAGAATCAGCGTCCGAATTAGGTTATAAAACGTCTGGTTTAAAGGAGTTTACCCAAACTGGTTTCATGGTAGCACCAATGACAGTGGACAAAGGATTAAGAGCATCAACTCCTAAAGCCTATCTAAGACCTGTATACAATAGAAATAATCTACGAGTTCTGACTAATGCTCGAGTATTGAGGGTTTTAATTAACGATTACGATATGAAAGCATACGGTGTCGAACTGGTCGACAAAAAAGGGCAAAGGAGAGTCATCAAGTGTAATAAGGAAGTTATTTTGACGGCTGGTGCCATGGGATCGCCACAGTTACTTCTAAATTCCGGTATTGGGCCAAGAGAGGAATTAAATAAATTTGGTATTAGAACGTATAAGGATTTACCAGTAGGACAGTATTTTATCAATCACGTGTCCATTGCTGTACCAATGACTATTAAAGATATTTCGGTAGAAACTATGACCATGCAATCAGTGAACGAATTTCTTGAAACTAGAACCGGTGATTTGGCTAGCACTGGATTAACTCAGGTCACTGCTTTTCTTGAAAGTAACTATACTATTCCTGGTTTACCTGACTTGCAAGTATTCTTCGACGGCTTCAGTTCGTACTGCCCGAAAACAGGAATGCCAAACGAATGCACGGATGGTGTTAAAGAACCTTGCCCCAATAGAAGAAAGATCGTCGCTAGACCGACCGTCGTAATTCCTGAAAGTCGTGGTACCGTAGAACTGCGTAGCGCCAATCCTTTAGATTTGCCTCTAATGTATCCTAATTATTTCACCAATGAAAAAGATATGAAAGTTTTGATCGAAGGTATAAAAAAAATACTACAGCTCATAGACACCCCGACCATGAAGAAATGGGATCTTCAATTAGATACAGTGAAACATCCACTTTGTACAAAGTAAGTCTATTATTCATTCATTTTTTTTCCATCTTCGTATAATTATTAAAATAAACATACTGACAATAACATCACATTATTTTCAAGTTTGCACTTCGGCTCGGATGCATATTGGGAATGTTATATACGAGCTAAGACTGGACCGGAGAATCATCAAGCCGGTACCTGCAAAATGGGACCAGCAACTGATCCTGATGCCGTCGTCGATTCGCAATTACGAGTTCATGGTGTACCAAACATTCGTGTTGCCGATCCTTCCATATTTCCATATCTACCCAATTCTAATCCAATTGCTGCTATAATGATGGTAGCTGAAAAGGCATCCAATATGATTATCAATTCGTGGTAATCAAATAATTAATTCACAAAATTTCTTAATAAACGATTACTTCTTTCCCTCCTTTTATGAGTTTTATTATACATTTTGCCGGTTTTGTATATTTATATATTCTAAACAATATTTAAATAAGTACGATGCTAAGCGGAAAAAACAAAAATAACGTAGAGATACATATATTATTACGTAATTATTTCTTTAGAAAATATCGACAAGCTTGAACTAATAAAAGAGCATCATTTTAAAATGAGGAAACATTACTGACAATCGAGCACGATTATATTGGAACATATAGAAAATATTATACATATATGTGTGTGTGTGTATTTCTGTCTCTATCTCTTTGTCTTGTGTATGTATGTATTTGATCGATATAACGAAATTAATATTACTGAATATCGTATAAAATGAATAATGTGTGATTGTAATTTGAGATTGTTTGTTAAAGATATGATGCATAATCTGATATAGGAAAGGTTACATGACTGGATAGGTAAAAGGATATGCCTCGATGGAAAAGAAATTGCGGGAATAAAGAATCGGGAAGATCAAGTGATCAAAAGAAACAAGGATTGTAAATTGATCTAGAAATTAAAGTAGGGGATATTATCGAGATCTATTCATGATACAGTATCTGAATATGATCAATCATCCTTTAGCGTTTGCTTATTACAGAACTATCAGTGAGTAATAATGATTTATGACCTATTTCGTGAACTTGCATTAACATGAGTAATTATTTTAATTGACACTACTTTATTCTAATTGCTACTAGTTGGATTGTTATTCTTACAATTAGTCAAATAGATTTCATCAAAGGATAAATAAAGAAAGTGAGGCAACATTGAAGGATAAGTTCGTGAGACAAGTAAGCGTCATAATTATTAGAATTTTTGCTTTTCCAAAAAAAAAAGAAAAGGAAGAAAAAGAAAAAAAAGAAAAAAAAGATAAAAATAAATATAATAAATAATAAAAATGTAAAAAAAACTGCCGCAAAAAATTTATATTTTCTGCGGAATTTTTTTAGGTGAAGGATCGTCGGACCGAGTCAAGGAACAGACGGAAAATTTAGACAAAAAAAGAAAGAAAAGAAAAGAAAAAAAAGAAAAAAAGGAAAAAAAAAGAAAAAAGAAAAAAAAATGGAATTTTGCCTTTCTGAAACTTGTGCATCTGCGGCGCAAGGATCTTCTAATTTTTTATTCACGCAACTGTTACAAACGTTGCTCATTGCACAATGCTCTCTAAGCGCTAATAAGGAATATCCGAAGGATCGTACGAAGGAAATTATAAATTCGAAAAAGGAATTTGATTTCGTGATAGCAGGAGGTGGTAGCGCTGGATCGGTTTTGGCAAACAGATTGACAGAGATAAGCAATTGGGATGTATTATTGATCGAAGCTGGTGAAGATCCATCAGCATTATCAAACATTCCTGGATCGATTTTGATGCTTCTGGGAACCGCAGAAGATTATAATTATGATATCGAACCACAGGAAGGATTTTGTCAAAGTATGAAAGACAGAAATTGCAAATGGAGTAAAGGAAAGGCCCTAGGCGGCAGCTCTGTGATAAATGCAATGTTACACGTCCGTGGAAATGATCGAGATTATGACGAATGGGAACGTCTTGGCAACGAAGGTTGGAGTTACGAGAACGTGTTACCATATTTCAAGAAAACAATTAACTGTTCTCCAGAGTATGTCGATAAGTGGGGAGATAAATATTGCATCAAAGATGGGCTTCTGGATATTAGAAGTTTTAATTATTCCGAAACAAACATACAAGAGATCTTTATAAACGCTGCTCGTGAACTTGGTGTACCTATTCTTGAATCGCTTGATGAGGAACATTATATAGGATATCGGAAAGCATTGGGAACTATTAATATGTCTCGTCGAGTAAATGCAGCCAAAGCATTTCTTTCACCGATAAAGGATAGAAAGAATCTATACGTGATGAAGTCCGCCAGGGTAGATAAGATCCTCATGAATGATAATCGAGCAACTGGTGTTAGGGTGACCTTGAAAAATGGCGAGCAAGTAGAAGTGACGACATCAAAAGAAGTGATTTTATCCACTGGCACTATCACAACACCTCAGATTTTAATGCTTTCTGGAATTGGACCAGCGAATCATCTACGTGAAATAGGAATATCGCTAGTGGCTGATTTACCTGTTGGAAAAAATCTTCAGGATCACGTAATATGGTTAGGAATTCAACTGGCATACATCAATCAAACAAACGGACCACAATCACCGACGCATATAATGGACATTGCTTATGATTATTTGATAAAAGGAACTGGTGAACTGGCTACGATCGGAGGCGTTGATCTACTTGGGTTTCTTAACTTAACCGACCCACAATCAAAATATCCCGATATAGAGATTATCTTTACTCACGTACCAAGACGGCAGGTTAATAAACTCAAAGTCCTTTTAAAAGCCTTCGACGTTTCAGACGAACTAATCGACAATATGCAAAAAGTCGTTATGGAGACAGATATCATATTTATGTGCCCGTCTTTACTGAGACCAAAGAGTAGGGGTGAAATTAAGTTACGTAGCAGCGATCCTGCGGATCAAGTTAAGATATTCGCGAATTATTTTGCTGATAAATCTGACAGAAAAATACTTTTGAAGTCTCTCGATTTTGTTAGGTCGTTGGTGGCAACTAAGACTTTCCAAAACAATGGAATAACTTTACGTCATTACGACATACCGAATTGTCGTAACACTGAGTCCGATTCCACGGAATATTGGGATTGTAACTTAAGTAACACAGCAGGAACATTCTACCATCCGGTTGGAACAGCTAAAATGGGCCATTCTGGTGATCCTACAGCAGTCGTCGATCCTCGTCTCAAAGTACACGGCATTCAAAGACTAAGAGTCATCGATGCTTCCATAATGCCGCAAATTATCAGTGGAAATACAAACGCACCAACGTTGATGATAGCCGAGAAAGGAGCAGATATGATAAAAGAGGATTGGCTCGGAAAGGATGAGCTATAAAAAAAAATAATTGAAAGTCGTAAAGTAAACTTTAAGTTCTTATATACCACGATGCTTCTTTAATAGGTAGCTTCTTTTGTTCTTACAACGTAGAAAAAGAAACGTATCGCTTTTATAGAGATAATTAAAAATATTCAAATTGCTTTCTGGTATCTGGGTTCATTATAAATATAAATAATATTATGTAGGATTACGTAAATATTACATTTCTAGTTAAATTTTCAAAACTACATGGGAGTATATTCGATGTTTAAATCGTAAAAAAATTGGACGCATAAAATATTATTACTTTACAAATACAATAGATAATATTTTCATTAGTTTATATACTAAAAAAAAGTGTAAAGAATAGAAAGATGTTTAGAATTGTAGACATGGATGTAGAATGTATATTATACAAAATTCATACAATAAACTATTTCTTTTTAAATATATAATTTTATCCTCATTTTTTACGATAACACACTCAATAACAGAACTGAATAAAAAACGTTACTTAAATAATAAAATACCGATACATTATGTCGGTAAAAATTATACTCATTAATGAATGATAATTAACTTATTACGTATTCTGTATGATATCGTTTCAGTATTAACAGATGTTCCTGCGAAACACAATTTATACTAACTATTTTTTTTCTGATAAAATAGATAAAGAGCAAATAAAACAAATGACAGATAAATTAGTATGCGGGCACGTATACTCCTTGATGTTGAAAGTAACGATGAAAGTGAATTTATTCGTTAATAAAAATGCTACATGGATATGAAAAACAAAAATAATAAAAATATAATTAATAAAAATATAAATATAAATATATATTACAATACAGCAAATTTATAAGATTTACTTTGATTAGGGTTACTTAAAAAAATACTATATACAATAGAGATAATATTTTTTTATATAATTTATTCATCCGTATTAAAGTTGGATTGACCTTAACCATTTCATTAACTTAAAATATTTGATTGTCAAGAATATTGAAAGTACAAAAATTATTTGTATATTAATGATAATAACAATGAAAAAAAAACATAGATAATATAAAAAATATAACTTAGTTGTGAATACTTGTAATCCTTGGTTTATATTATTATTATCAGTTCAATAAGCAAAGTACACATAGTAAACCACTGTAGTTCTAATCCACACTGTGATAGGTTCACCTTCACAGAAAGATTTGAAAACGATAGCACACACCTTGGTGATATCCAAAATATTTATAGGCTCCATCGTCATATTTTCGTCTTCAGTCTGTCGTTTTGTCCGGCACAGTAAACTACTCAATTAGAATATATGGGAAACTATACTAATAAATATCATATTCTAAATTAATTGATTTATTGTTAAAGATAAAGAATGTCTTGATATATCGATAAATAGTAAAAATTGTGAGATTCTTTTCTAAAGAAAACGGGAACGCAATGTTGTGTTCTAATGTTTAAGAAATCTTTATAACAAAAAGCCAACGTATTACTGGTGAGTATTCTATTTCAAAAGGAAAAGGCCATAGTATAATCTATTATACTAAATAACATCGACCGTCACTTTAACGATAAAAAAAATCACACATAATGTGTCTGAAATTACATGCCGTTTACGAGCTCTAACTTTGAACTTACAAACTAGATACCATGAAATTCAAATATTTATGCATATTCCATTCTAAATTTAATTTTATTTCTTTTCTGCACATTTTCGCTCATACGATCTGAAAAATATCCTTAAAATTATATTTTTTTGATTTTTTCCAAATTCGTTACGAATATATCGAATAAATTTATCAAGAAAAATTATACGTTTGAATGCGCCTATAATGAAAAAAAAAGAAACATTTTTTAAACAATTACAAAAAATTACAAAAACAAGTACAAAAATTATTAAAATATATGGAAATTTTTTATACAAATAAAGAATGTTTTACATATGCTACTAGCGCTTGCAATATATCAAGTAATATATCAATGGGTGTTGGTTTTTCTTTTCGTTTTCAAATTTCCAATTGAATTTGCAACAAAGAATCTAGCTAATTTCATTTTGTTAGCAGATTTCACGCTAATTACATTTACTTAATGTAAAGAATAAATTTAATTATGTGTAGACATAGTCAACATATTGAAAAAATCCCCGTGAAATTTATAGAATATTTTATTGATGATATTAATAATCCTTTACCATGTAATCAATATGAAAATAACCTGCAATGTACAAAATAATAAGATATATTCTACATTTCCATGTAATTTCACTTCCCAATATTTTCTTGTGCATACCTTGCATATTCTTTGAGTTCCTAGAATTTGAGAAATAGAAATACTATTTTTTACTATATTTCTAAATTTATTTTCTGACGTCGCTTTCAAAAATGTAAAATTTATCAAATTTCTCATAAACAATTAAATTTCTACTGCGAGTCGGTGATGTTTAAGAATATTTATTTAAAATACATACACCTATGTTTAACAATAGACTCATAAAGAGAATCAAAATGATTTGTAATTCGTTCTAATAATTACTCAAGTTTAATACATCTTATTTTCAGAATTATTTTTTGATATTTATTGAAAAATATAAATGATTATTTTAGTTAAATGATTTTCATATTTCTGTCTTGTTTTTTGTATAAAATTTATACGTATTATAGAAATCTATATATACCGAAATATGTTGTTTCGATCTCGCATAAGATAATAGATAAACATTTTATTGCATTAGGATTTTGGAAGTTTTTCATAAAATTTCCATATAATTTAAAGAATATTTTTAGAAAACAAAATATATTTCAAAACTTGACGTAATATTCTTAGGATTGGTTCTTTTGATAAGAAAATTAAAAATACTAGTGACAAACAGACAAATTTGTATCGATATCATAAAAGTAAAAGAAGATCATCATTTATCGGAAATAGCAAAACACATTACAAATGAGGAATTGAAAGAACAGGCATAGAAAAACCATTTGGTTAGAAAATAGATTGAGGAAGTTAGATACACCAAAGGTAGATTTTACAAGTACTTGGACTTATTTTAAATTTGATAATATTTAGATTTAAAATTTAAAGACTTAGCAAAAATTAAAAATATAGAGTCTTTTTATTTTAGTTAGCTGATGAACTTTTCAATAAATAAAAAGCTTTAATAGGTCGATACTTAAAAGAAACAGAACTAATGCTTTCTGTAGATTAGCAACGAAACAAAAAGATACGTATTTCGCTATAACGAAAACGATATCAAATAAAATATTGCACAAAATAATATGACCATAGAATAATATTCGCGATAAATGTGATAAATGTATATGTGGTAAATATACCGCTGAAAATATTTGATTTTGTAAAAAGTGTTTAATGATATATATAAAAAAAAAATCCTATTTTTAGACTAAAGAAAACTGTATCTCTAATTATTCTGAAAATTCTTACATGCATTTACAATTTTCTATTGTCGAATAAATAAGACGGAAAAATATACAAAAATGAATATATCTTCTGAATGATTTCATCTTTTTATTAACATTTTGATCCTCCAGTAAAAATAAGTATATGTAAGACGATAGATCTGATAATGTTAATACATCAGTCCACAGCCTTAAGTACTAATTTACTAATCCTATAAGTAACTTCTGTGTTTTAAATTTTATTTTGTCAATTTGTTATAGATGCTTTACAGTATCCTACGAAGAATATCGTAATTATCAAAAAAAAAAAAAAATAAATCAATGAAAACATCTTCACTAATTTTGCTATTCAATTGAAGAAAAACAAAATAACCAAGTTAATTAAAAGACAAAATCAATGACGACGAAGTTTGTGGCAACTGTAGCAGCAGCATCATCGATACAAACGAATATGACAGAGCTCAGTATTAAATTAATTATCATACCGATTCTTATATCTGCCTTAACTTACTTCAATTATCATCTAATAGACCCCGAAAATCAACCACAAGTCACGAAAGTTCTATTAAAGGAATACGATTTTGTAGTGGTCGGTAGTGGTTCAGCTGGTAGCGTTGTTGTTAATAGATTAACAGAGAATTCAGAATGGAGTGTTCTTCTTTTAGAAGCAGGTAGTTACGAAACTGTCATCTCAGACGTACCGGCTTTGTCAGTCAACTTGTACAATACCAAAATGGATTGGAAATATAGGACTGAAAACCAAGATAGTGCTTGTCAAGCAATGAAAGATAAACGTTGTTGTTGGCCCCGTGGAAAGGTAAGCTCTTTGATTCACCTGTGACGTAAAATCGTTGAAGAATTCAATAACAATATCAATTATTTTATAATTATATTGCTGGTATGTTAGGTTACTGTACGTCGTAATACAAAAAGTGTTGAGTATAGGAAAAACACAATTAGATTAAAGAGAAAATAATACTTTACTCATGAACAAAATTTTCATACTCTTTCGTAAATAAGGTCGTTTTCAAAGGAGAATAAATGGATGGTTGCTAATATAACGTAATGGAATAAAAAAAAGTATCAGATAATTGAAAATACAAGAATGAAATGAATTTGCATTAAACTTATTATATATAATTTTTTAACGTCTATAAATCATATTGCGGTAGATATGCTATTAATGCATTCATTGATTAAACAAAGCATCCATGTTGAATCCTTTGAATTAAATAGCTACCTGAACACGATTTAAAAATATCTATACCTAAAATTCTCCGGGTTCTACTATTAAAATGAATATAGACTTTGATATGACACAGGACTACCTTGTCGGTCTTCAGCGAAAGAGTTTGAAATGATATAGTAAAATTATTTTCGTGAAAATAACTTAAAATTATTACATCATAATATTATTCCCTTGATTCTAGGTATTAGGAGGTTCAAGCGTCCTTAATGCCATGCTATATATTCGTGGAAATCGTCGTGACTTCGATCAATGGGAAAGCTTTGGTAACCCTGGTTGGGGATACGACGATGTACTCCCATACTTTAAAAAGTCACAGGACCAAAGAAATCCATATTTGGCGAGGAACACCAAATACCATAGCACAGGTAGGTTACGATTTTGATTGTTCTTAGAATTCGGAGAATTGAGATGATTAATTTTTTGAGATAACAAGACATTACTTGTGATACTGAGTCATCCATTTAATCTCATGCAAAAATGGATTTTACAGGTGGTTATTTAACTATTCAAGAGTGTCCCTATAATACGCCTCTAGGTCCTGCCTATCTTCAAGCTGCAGAAGAAATGGGTTATAACATCGTGGATATAAATGGCCAACAACAAACGGGCTTTGCATTGCCTCAATATACAATGCGCAGAGGCGCTAGATGTAGTGCAGCCAAGGCATTCGTACGTCCCATCAAATTTCGAAAGAATTTTCACCTATCATTATGGAGCCATGTTACGCGTGTTCTCATAGATCCAAGTACCAAAAGAGCATACGGTGTAGAATTTATTAGGAATGGTCGTATTGAGACCGTATTAGCGAAGAAAGAAGTTATACTTTCGGCAGGTGCTATAAACACCCCTCAATTATTGATGCTGTCTGGAATTGGAGCTAAGAATCACCTCGAAGATCTTGGTATTCCAGTGATTCAGGATTCACCTGGTGTTGGACAGAACCTTCAAGATCATATAGCCCTTGGTGGTCTTACCTTCCTTGTCGACCACGAAATCAGCTTTGTTTATAATCGCATATTAAATATAAATTCAATATTGAAATATGCAATTACCGAAAACGGTCCACTAACTTCGAGTATTGGTTTCGAATCAGTAGGCTTTTTATCCACCAAATATGCCAATCAGACGGACGATTGGCCCGATGTAGAGTTAATAATTACCTCTTCCTCAGTTAATAACGGAGGAAAACTATTTAAAGATGCTCTTTGTCTAACGGATAATTTTTACAATAAAATGTATAGAGAGATCACTGGCCAAGATGGTTTCAATATTTTACCAATGATACTCAGACCTAAATCTCGTGGATATGTGAAATTAAGGTCGAAAAATCCGCTTGATAATCCATTAATGTATCATAATTATTTAACGAATACTGATGACGTAAAAGTTTTACGAGAAGGAATCAAAGCAGCAATTGCATTTACTAAAACGAGTAGTCTGAAAAGATTCGGAGCAAGATTTCACAGCAAGCCATTGCCAAATTGTAAACATCTTCGGATTTTCACGGATGAGTATTGGGAATGTGCAATTCGCCAATTCACAATGACAATTTATCACATGAGCTGTACTGCGAAAATGGGTCCACGATCCGATCCAATGGCGGTCGTAGATCCCTCTTTAAAAGTATATGGAGTAGAAGGACTTCGAGTGATCGATGCTTCGATCATGCCTACGATCACTAGTGGAAATATCAATGCACCTGTGATAATGATTGGTGAAAAAGGTTCAGATCTCATAAAAAAGGACTGGATGTCCAAATGAAAGAGAAGCAATGAGATTTTCTCAGCCTTTTTAGATCAACATTAGACAGTTGGAATAGGTCTGCGAACGATAGTAAAATATATATTTTTATTATTACATTGTGTAAAGTGATTATGAAAACAGATTGAATGTTTTAAACACTTACTTTTTAAGGTTTACGTTACCTTTTTGTTTTTCTGACGTTAAGATCCAATCGTAATGACAGACAGTTCGAATAGTTAATCGAATAAAAGTAAACCATGTATTTTTCAAGTACGTAGATATACTGCATTAAAAGACTAGTTCTTCCATTGAATAATAATAAACAAATTAATTGCATATTATTATTGACGCTTTAAACAATTCAATGTAAAAAACAAAGATTAGCCATTATTTTTGTGAATTAGGCTTGCTATTTTTATCTTAAAAAACTGTTGAACGAAGTTACCATTACGAATGAATATAGTGAAAGCATTACATTCGCGAAAATGTGATTATATCCACTGGTTAACAGCGAATCATCATCCTGAGGTAAAAATACCATCGGTGGATGATTTATCTCTTGGAAAAAAATCTTAACATTCACTTAAAATGATAAGCAATTTAACTGACAAACATTAATCCCACAAAAATAACACCATCTCTGACTCATATAAAAGATATTAGTTATGACTAACAGTTGAAAAAAACTAAAGAGTTGACCACGATCGGAGGCGTTGATCTACTTGGGTTTCTTAATCTAACCGACCAATAATCGAAATACCTCAAAATACAGATTCTTTTTACTCACGTACCAAAACAGCATGTCTATCAATTCTAACTGCTTTTGAAAGTCATCGACGTTTCAGACGAACTAATCGACAATATGATTAAAATCTTTATGCAGAAAGACATTATCTTTATGTGCCCGGTTTTACTGAGACCAAAGAGCAGGGATGAACTTAAGTTACGTAGCACCGATCCTGCCGATCAAGTTAAGATATTCGCGAATTATTTTGCTGATAAATCTGACAGAAAAATACTTTTGAAGTCTCTCGATTTTGTTAAGTTGTTGGTGGCAACTAAGACTTTCCAAAACAATGGAATAACTTCACGTCATTACGACATACCGAATTGTCGTAACACTGAGTCCGATTCCACGGAATATTGGGATTGTAACTTAAGTAACACAGCAGGAACATTCTACCATCCGGTTGGATCAGCTAAAATGGGCCATTCTAGTGATCCTACAGCAGTCGTCGATCTTCGTCTCAAAGTACACGGCATTTAAAGACTAAGAGTCATCGATGCTTCCATAATGCCGCAAATTATCAGTGCAAATACAAACGCACCAACGTTGATGATAGCCGAGAAAGGAGCGGATATGATAAAAGAGGATTAGCTAGGAAAGGATGAGCTATAAAAAAAAATAATTGAAAGTCGTAAAGTAAACTTTAAGTTCTTATATACCACGATGCTTCTTTAATAGGTAGCTTCTTTTGTTCTTACAACGTAGAAAAAGAAACGTATCACTTTTATAGAGATAATTAAAAATATTCAAATTGCTTTCTGGTATCTGGGTTCATTATAAATATAAATAATATTATGTAGGATTACGTAAATATTACATTTCTAGTTAAATTTTCAAAACTACATTAGAGTATGTTCTAAGTTTATATTGTAAAAAAAATTGGACGCATCAAATATTATTACTTTACAAATACAATAGATAATATTTTCATTAATTTATATACTAAAAAAAAGTGTAAAGAATAGAAAGATGTATAGAATTGTAGACATGCATGTAGAATATATATTATACAAAATTCATACAATAAACTATTTCTTTTCAAATATATAATTTTATCCTATTTTTTACGATAACACACTCAATAACAGAACTGTATAAAAAACGTTACTTAAATAATAAGATACCTATACATTATGTCGGTATAAATTATACTCATTAACCCTTTCGTTCCGACGGGTGTATATATACGCCTCCGAAGAATGACCATTCATGTAAGAAGAGCGTATATATACGCTCTGAAAAAGTGGGCGCTCGGGTACGAAGAATGTACATATACGTTCATACCATATATACTTTGATTTCATACTTTACATGAGATACTTTTGTTAATCGAGTATCTGTCAACGCTGCATGCCTTAAAAGAATTAACTATCATGAAATAAAACACTGACGACAAAACGATATTGTGTTTCGTTTTAACGATACATAGTTTCAGTCTTCTTTAGAACATTGCCAGCGACAGATATATACCAGTAAATATTCAATTTCTGCTTTTGTGATAAAATGTTGAGTTTTTAAATATTTAATTTTTTAGACCCATTTTCAAAACATGAGGAAAAGAAAATTTAAGAGAATATTTTTCGCAACTGAGAACAGACACGATTTATGTTCGGCTTTAAATACTTTAGTAATTTCGTTGTATTAAAAATATTGTATGAACATTATAATAAAATATTAAAAAAAAATAAATTTTGATTATACATTTTTATATTTTAGAAAGTAAGATGTTATTACTAAATATAATAAATGTCATTGTAAAATTTAGAGAACAAGAAACGAATTCTAATTACTTCAGTGTCAACTACTCAGTAATACGGCCCGTTCACAGCGATCACATTGTGGCGCAAGCGCTCTGGAGCGAAAGGGTTAATGAATATTAATTTACTTATTACGTATTCTATATGATATCGTTTAAGTATTAACAGATGTTCCTGCGAAACACACAATTTATACTAATTATATTTTTCTGATAAAATAAAAAAGATAAAAAGCAAATAAAACAAATGATAGTTAAATTAGAATCTGTATACGTATGCTCCTTGATTTTGAAAGTAACGAAAAAAAAATTTATTCGTCAATAAAAATTTTATTTAGATATGAAAAACAAAAATAATAAAAATATAATTAATAAAAATATAAATAATAAAAATAATATAAATATAAATATATATTACAATACAGCAAACTTATAAGATTTACTTTGATTAGGGTTACTTGAAAAAATACTATATACAATACAGACAATCTTTTTTTATACAATTTATTCTTCCGTATTAGAATTTGAATTGATGTTAACCATTTCAATAACTTAAAATCTTTGATTGCCAAGAATATTGAAAATACAAAAACCATTTATATATTAATGATAATAACATTCACATAAAAAAATAGATAATATAAAAAATAGAAACTAGTTATGAATACTTGTGATCCTTGGTTTATATTATTCTTATTAGGTCAATTAGATACGTGCACATAGTAAACTACTATAATGTTATAAAAAAAAATTCTTTGGTTATAATTACCACTGTGATAGGTTCACTTTCACAGAAAGATTTAAAAACGATAGTGCACACCTTGGTGATATCCACAATATTTATAGGCCCATCGTCATATTTTCGTCTTCAGTCTGTCGTTTTGTCCGGCACAGTAAACTACTCAATTAGAATATATGGGAAACTATACTAATAAATATCATATTCTAAATTAATTGATTTATTGTTAAAGATAAAGAATGTCTTGATATATCGATAAATAGTAAAAATTGTGACATTCTTTTCTAAAGAAAACGGGAACGCAATGTTGTGTTCTAATGTTTAAGAAATCTTTATAACAAAAAGCCAACGTATTACTGGTGAGTATTCTATTTCAAAAGGAAAAGGCCATGTATAATCTATTATACTAAATAACATCGACCGTCACTTTAACGATAAAAAAAATCACACATAATGTGTCTGAAATTACATGCCGTTTACGAGCTCTAACTTTGAACTTACAAACTAGATACCATGAAATTCAAATATTTGTGCATATTCCATTCTAAATTTAATTTTATTTCTTTTCTGCACATTTTCGCTCATACGATCTGAAAAATATCCTTAAAATTATATTTTTTTTATTTTTTCCAAATTCGTTACGAATATATCGAATAAATTTATCAAGAAAAATTATACGTTTGAATGCGCCTATAATGAAAAAAAGAGAAACATTTTTTAAACAATTACAAAAAATTACAAAAACAAGTACAAAAATTATTAAAATATATGGAAATTTTTTATACAAATAAAGAATGTTTTACATATGCTACTAGCGCTTGCAATATATCAAGTAATATATCAATGGGTGTTGGTTTTTCTTTTCGTTTTCAAATTTCCAATTGAATTTGCAACAAAGAATCTAGCTAATTTCATTTTGTTAGCAGATTTCACGCTAATTACATTTACTTAATGTAAAGAATAAATTTAATTATGTGTAGACATAGTCAACATATTGAAAAAATCCCCGTGAAATTTATAGAATATTTTATTGATGATATTAATAATCCTTTACCATGTAATCAATATGAAAATAACCTGCAGTGTACAAAATAATAAGATATATTCTACATTCCCATGTAATTTCACTTCCCAATATTTTCTTATGCATACCTTGCATATTCTTTGAGTTCCTAGAATTTGAGAAATAGAAATACTATTTTTTACTATATTTCTAAATTTATTTTCTGACGTCGCTTTCAAAAATGTAAAATTTATCAAATTTCTCATAAACAATTAAATTTCTGCAGCGAGTCGGTGATGTTTAAGAATATTTATTTAAAATACGTATACCTATGTTTAAAAATAGACTCATAAAAAGAATCAAAATGATTTGTAATTCGTTCTAATAATTACTCAAGTTTAATACATCTTATTTTCAGAATTATTTTTTGATATTTATTGAAAAATATAAATGATTATTTTAGTTAAATGATTTTCATATTTCTGTCTTGTTTTTTGTATAAAATTTATACGTATTATAGAAATCTATATATACCGAAATATGTTGTTTCGATCTCGCATAAGATAATAGATAAACATTTTATTGCATTAGGATTTTGGAAGTTTTTCATAAAATTTCCATATAATTTAAAGAATATTTTTAGAAAACAAAATATATTTCAAAACTTGACGTAATATTCTTAGGATTGGTTCTTTTGATAAGAAAATTAAAAATACTAGTGACAAACAGACAAATTTGTATCGATATCATAAATGTAAAAGAAGATCATCATTTATCGGAAATAGCAAAATACATTACAAATGAGGAATTGAAAGAACAGGCATAGAAAAACCATTTGGTTAGAAAATAGATTGAGGAAGTTAGATACACCAAAGGTAGATTTTACAAGTACTTGGATTTATTTTAAATTTGATAATATTTAGATTTAAAATTTAAAGACTTAGCAAAAATTAAAAATATAGAATCTTTTTATTTTAGTTAGCTGATGAACTTTTCAATAAATAAAAAGCTTTAATAGGTCGATACTTAAAAGAAACAGAACTAATGCTTTCTGTAGATTAGCGAAACGAAAACGATATCAAATAAAATATTGCACAAAATAATATGACCATAGAATAATATTCGCGATAAATGTGATAAATGTATATGTGGTAAATATACCGCTGAAAATATTTGATTTTGTAAAAAGTGTTTAATGATATACATAAAAAAAAAAATCCTATTTTTAGACTAAAGAAAACTGTATCTCTAATTATTCTGAAAATTCTTACATGCATTTACAATTTTCTATTGCCGAATAAATAAGACGGAAAAATATACAAAAATGAATATATCTTCTGAATGATTTCATCTTTTTATTAACATTTTGATCCTCCAGTAAAAATAAGTATATGTAAAACGATAGATCTGATAATGTTAATACATCAGTCCACAGCCTTAAGTACTAATTTACTAATCCTATAAGTAACTTAACTTTCTTTCTGATTATTACAAAATAAAGCAATTTAACAGTTAATTTAACTATCCCTCTAACTTTTACAAAACAATTTAAAATTTATCAATTAACTTGATTTTCTTTCTAGCTCTTACAAAAGAATGATTTATCTTAATGTTCTTTTGAAATGTTACAAAATAATGCGATATGACAGTCTAATGACATGGTATACACATCATTTAAAAATTTCCATCAGTTAATAATCAACATATGTACTACATCATTCCAGTTAGTGATTACAAAGCAAAAATTATTATTATTTCTAATTTATAAAAGATAAAACAATTTTAAAAGATAATGATATTTATCGGTTTTATTTTATTACTTGCAAATAGTGATAAAAGGTATAGTTTCATTACCAGATACCTAGTGAGTAATGTAACATTTACATTTTATTTATTTGATTAAATAAGACAATGATATCTGTTATAAGTTATTATAACTAATCATATACATATTTGTTTATGACTGATACAACATTTGAATTTTTAAAATCCGAAAAGACCAAAATTAAAAAAACTACGCATTTTACTTTGAACGTTTTGGATAACGTTAAGAGTAAAAGGCGTATAAAAAAAAATAGTATTTCACTTAGAAAATATTACTAGATACTTTAAATCTACAAGTTTCATAATTTTTCCAATTTCTGTGTTTCAGATTTTATTTTGTCGACTTGTTACAGATGCATTATAGTATCCTACGAGGAGTACAGTTACTATCGAAAAAAAAAAACAAAGCAATGAGAACGTCGTCATTAAATAAATTAACAAAATGTTAACTCAAATATTTAAATAATGTTAAAAAATGATCAGATATAATCGAAAAGAAAAATAATTCAAAAAACCAATAAAATTATTGATTAAGGTAAAAATCCTTTTTGTGAGATTACTCCAGTTTCGATTTGATATAAGTGAAAAACGACAAACCCTTAAAAAGTGAACAAGTTATTGACTCAGAGGAATTACTGCATCTCTGTTTTCCTACAATTGAAGAAAAAACAAGCTTACAAAAAGTCAATATCAATGATGACGAACACTATGACAACTGCAGCAGCAGCGATACAAATGAATATGTTTGCGCTCGGTATTGGAAAACTGAGTATCATACCGATTCTAATATCTGCCTTAACTTACTTCAATTATTATCTAATGGATCCCGAAAATCAACCACGAGTCACAAAAAATCTATTAAAGGAATACGATTTCGTAGTGGTCGGTGGCGGTTCAGCTGGTAGCGTTGTTGTTAACAGATTAACAGAGAATCCAGAATGGAGTGTTCTTCTTTTAGAAGCGGGTGGTCACGAAACCGAGATTACGGACATACCGATTTTGTCTCTCTATTTACACAAAAGCAAATTGGATTGGAAGTATAGAGCTCAATCACAAGATAGTGCTTGCCAAGCAATGAATGATCAACGTAGTTGTTGGACCCGAGGGAAGGTAAATCCATTGATTTAGCCGCGATGCAAGATAGTTAAAGAAATGGACAACAATAACAATTATTTCATAATGAAGACTACTAGAATGTCAGACTAGCAAAGAGTTATAATGTAAAGAAGATCAAGTATACGTAAGATATAATCGAGTTGGAGAGAAAGTAATCCGACGCGGTAAATATTAGAAACTCGTTCGTGGATACGGTCATTTACAAATAAAAACAAACAGATGGTTGCTAATATAACGTAACAGCTGTAAGAAATTAAAAAAAAAACAACAAATAGTTGAAGATACTTGAATAAATACATGAGTATTTCTCTAACCCATATTTAATTAAATTATCTATTAATTCATTTATTCATTGATCAAACGGAATGTCTATGTTAGGCCAAACCTACGAAAATAAAATGCAATAATATATATTATATAAATTAATACAATCACAGATCATTACAATCTTTCAGGTTACTCTTGAAAAAAACTACTTAAGATTATTATATTATCTTATTGGATTGATTCTAGGTATTAGGAGGTTCAAGCGTACTTAATACCATGTTGTATATTCGTGGGAATCGTCGTGACTTTGATCAATGGGAAAGCTTTGGTAACCCTGGTTGGGGATATGACGATGTACTCCCATACTTTAAAAAATCACAGGATCAAAGAAACCCATATTTAGCGCGGAACACCAAATACCACAGCACAGGTAAGCTACGATTTTGATTGTTCATAAAATTAAGAAAATTGAGATGATTAATTTTTTGAAACAACAAGACATTACAAGTGATATTGAGTCATCCATTCATTCTCATGCAAAAATGGATATTACAGGTGGGTATTTAACTATTCAAGACAGTCCCTATAATACGCCTCTGGGTCCTGCCTATCTTCAAGCTGCAGAAGAAATGGGTTATAAAATCGTGGATGTAAATGGCCAACAACAAACGGGATTCGCATTCTTTCAATATACAATGCGCAGGGGCGCTAGGTGTAGTTCAGCCAAGGCATTTGTACGTCCCATCAAATTTCGAAAGAATTTTCACCTATCGTTATGGAGCCATGTTACGCGTGTTCTCATAGATCCAAGTACCAAAAGAGCATACGGTGTAGAATTTATTAGGAATGGTCGTATTGAGACCGTATTAGCGAAGAAAGAAGTTATACTTTCGGCAGGTGCTATAAACACCCCTCAATTATTGATGCTGTCTGGAATTGGAGTTAAGAATCACCTCGAAGATCTTGGTATTCCAGTGATTCAGGATTCACCTGGTGTTGGACAGAACCTTCAAGATCATATAGCCCTTGGTGGTCTTACCTTCCTTGTCGAACCCAAGATCAGCTTGGTATTCACTCGTTTGATGAGCATAAATACAGCATTGAGATATGCAATTACTGAGAACGGTCCTCTAACTTCGAGTGTTGGTCTCGAAGTAGTAGGCTTTTTATCCACCAAATATGCTAATCAGACGGATGATTGGCCTGATATAGAGTTCCTAATTACCTCCATCACTATAAATAGCTCAGGTAAAGTATCAAAAAATGCTTTTTGCTTAAAGGACAATTTTTACGATGAAGTCTATGGAGGGATCACTAATCGTGATAGTTTTCATATCATTCCTATGATTCTAAGACCTAAATCTCGTGGATATGTGAAATTAAAGTCGAAAAATCCGCTCGATTATCCATTAATGTATCACAATTATTTGACGAATCCTGATGATGTTAATGTTTTACGTGAAGGAGTCAAAGCAGCAATTGCATTTGCTGAGACGAGTAGCCTGAAAAGATTAGGAACAAGATTTCACAGTAAGCCATTGCCAAATTGTAAACATCTTCCAATGTTCACGGATGAATATTGGGAATGTGCAATTCGTCAATACACAATGACAATTTATCACATGAGCTGTACTGCGAAAATGGGTCCACGATCCGATCCAATGGCGGTCGTAGATCCCTCTTTAAAAGTATATGGAGTAGAAGGACTTCGAGTGATCGATGCTTCGATCATGCCTACGATCACTAGTGGAAATATCAATGCACCTGTGATAATGATTGGTGAAAAGGGTTCGGATCTCATAAAAAAGGATTGGATGTCTAGACGAAAGAGAACTAATGAGACTATCTCAGGTTCTTTCAATCAATAATAGATATTTTGGATAGTTCATCGAATGAAAGTAAATTAAATATTTTTATTATTACGTCATATAAAATAATTACGAGAATAGATAGAAAGCTTTAATATGTTGCTTTATAAGGCTTATGATTACTATTTGTTTTTTTGTTGTAAGAATGATGTTCTATACAGATAATATGTGCTTAATCAAAATCTATTTATATCATTTAACTATCCTAACCAAATTAACTGTAAATTGTTAGAGATGATTTATATTTTTAAAAACTCTATAATCGAATTTGTTTGCATGTTATCCATTTGGAGTTAACATTTATTACATCTTGGGATTTTACAACGAAGAATTGTAGTTGGCCCTCTTACTTCTTTTCCTTTTTTCTTGTTTTGTAATTTTTTACCTATAGAATGTAAGATAGGATGTTCTCCCTTTTACATCCTTATCATTCTTAACATAAACATGAAGAAATTTCTTTTTTATAATCTTAGTGACTATACATTATATAATAGCCAATCTCTTCTTATATAAATGCCAAGCATGTATTATTTTTAAATTCAACTATAGACGCCAATATCAATAATATCATCTTTTTGAATGAATTTTTATCCGGTACAATGCAATTAATCAGTCGACTAAGTTTACCTCATCCGTGAATTTATTCTATAACGCTACTATATTTGGGCTTTCAAGATCAATACTTTCCTAAGTCTTTTTGTTCCATCTCTTTAATGTACTTGTTAGCTGTGCTCCATAATATGTATTTATTACAGTCACACCATCTATATTTATACAGTATACTTCTTAACTGTTTTTCTTTTTCGCTACTTCATCAGAATGAATAATTTTTCAATTTATTTGACCGTACAGTTGCAATGTTTTGAATTTCGATTTTGTTAAGTTCTACTACTAAATCAAAACTTTTTAATAACAATTGTCTATATAAATTTTGTGAAATAATATTCTTAATACAATTTTGGAGAGAATTAACGCTCCCATTAATTTTTTTTTTCTATCTGCGCAAAACCTACCATTCCTACGAACATAGAATTTTTAAAGATATCGCAGTATGACAATATTACCAATTACCACAAATCCTTCACATAATAGAATATTTATTATCAATCTCTGTATAATTATACGATTGAACAATTTAATCAAATTTTAATAAAACTTCGTATACACTAGAGGGTTGATGTCAGTAAGCGTAAGTAAGTGTTAGTGATTAGAATAAAAATCTTTTTGAGATTTTACTTCATTATTTACAAAATAAACGTAACACCTACAAATTATTGGATTATCTATGTAGGAATAACGTGGCAGCATACTACTCTGTCAAACAATTAATAAGTGCAGCAGGTATCAACGAGTTTTTCGCACTAGAACTTATTTACACGTTATTAGAGAGAGCAGTAAGAAAAATTCTTACAAAATGTTATTTAAGAAAATTAAATATTATTTTTGTTTTCAATGTATTAAACTAAAAGAAACAAGGTAAATTTTCTACAAGTGTCAACAACGTGTCATAAATACTGCAGGAAATTTTTTTATATAATAAATTTTTTTAAACATATTAGTTTTCGTAACCATATGGCAATACTATCATATGTCAAGAATTTCTGTTAAAGTTAATTTTATATTATAGCCATTCATACATTTTTGAAAAATCTTTCTCTTGAATAATAATATGAAAAAAAATAACTCATAATAATAAAAATCCAAATAAACTTATTTATTAATGATTATATGATTATATATATTTATATTTATGATGTTAACTAATTTCAAGTTAACTAATTTGTTATTTTATTATTAAGAGTAAGAAGAAATTATTGCGATAATTTCACAGCAATTCACATCAATTCGTTATTGCAAACTCATACCCTTGTAATATACAACATCATTATTATTTCAACCAAAATACAAACTTTTTCAACAATTTTGAAATATTCATTGAAAAAGCGCTTAACATCAAGGACGCGGCAACATAATATTCGATAAGATAAACAGTGTTATCTTTCATGGATAACCAGACTTCTTGGAATTACATTGTCTTCTCCAATTAAAACTTACTGATAAAATCTACACCTGAAATATGTTCTTACTTTACTTGTTTTCTTTCAACGCGATAATATGGATAAGGTTAATATCAATTGCGGAACATAGCAAAATTCACAAATGAAATTATTTTACCCCCTTTCTTTGATCTTTATAATCGTTCCCAAAACGTTAATATACGAAACAAAACGAAGAGATATATTATAACTCTTTGAGCACGTACAATGAAATACTGGATGAGAAATATTAAACCTATACCGACACGTGAAAGAGATTTGGCACGATTTCTTTTTTTTCAGACTGATTAAAATTCGGCATATTTTTGGAAAAACAAAAATACATTTCGGTCTCCACGTACGGTATAATAATCAAATTTAAATATTTTCTCATGTAAATCCAAACAAAAACATGTTGAATGGCTCAGACCTACTACACTTTCCCATAATTGTTAATGGAAATACTAATGCACCAGTTATCATGATTGGCGAAAAGGCAAATGATATTATTAAAGAAATATTAACAAAAAAAAATGTATGAATAGTTTTAACTCTCTTGCAAAAATTATTATTTATAATGTACATTAATTGAATTATACATAATCTAATATATAACATTAATATGTATTATTACGATACACTCAGGGTTGCATCAGGGTTGGAATTTGAATGTATTAAACTTGATACGTTTGTCTTGTTTTTCATTGAAATAAATCGAATGATATTCTTAGATATGATCCTATTCATAAATGAAGAATGAAGCATAATAATAAGTCTTACTAAGAGTACAACTGGTAACTAGCGTCTTAGAAACATTTAAGATAACGTATGAATTATACAGGCTCACTTAAGGATAAAATCAGCAAAACTGATGGCAATGTAATTTTTCATTCAATTTTTTCATCGCATTACACTGTTACATATATTTGTTTGGAGTTTACTGTTGAAATAGCTATTTCTTAAAAAGGCAGCAAATAAGAAACAGCACATACAATTATACCATTCCAGAGTATCTAGACATACCTACGACCAATAAAATTATTCTTTACCATATTCCATTCCTTTTTTTCATTGTTTTTGATTATTCCAATCGTTTTATCGAATAGTCAGATAAAAGGAAAAACTTTTTACCAGCGTAGCTAGTAGCATCATTAACGAAATATTATTTCCGAAACTCGTAATACGTAACGCTAGTCACAAATATATTATATATTGTAGCAAATATTGTTATATAACATTTCGACTAAAATTAATAAATTGGTCAATCTCACATTGATATTGATAAAAATTAGACCGCTGTGATTAATTTCGATTCAATTATGGTTTATAATAAATTTAACAAAATCTTGGGTAAAACGTGCGAAAATAATGAAAGCAGAAACGTATCAAATTCTCGTATGACTAATCGTTTGCTAAACCTTAAAAAAAGAACTAAACAAATTTTTACGAAGAAAGGAAACGTGTAATACGACGTGAAAACGTAAACATGAGAAAACCTACAATCATATCCCCATTTCTATTGATACTCAATAAATGTGCACTGAATATTCGGGAATGATGATAAGTAAGAAGAATTCGGATATCATAAAAAAAGAGTTGTATATATAAACGAAAAAGAAACGGTCATATATTCAAAAACTATCATAAGTCTATGGAACTGGCCATCAAGATTTTTAATCTATTGCATAACGTGTCAAAGTAATCATCGAAATATGCATGATTAAATCCAAATCTCAGACATTTTAAATTATCATTGTAATGTTTCTATTTGTGTAAGCGCTGGGTAAATTTAATTAGTTGTATTTGAATGAGATCAGTCGATCAACAGTTGAACGAGAATATGATATGCTATGGGCGAACTAAGCTTATTTGAGAAAGGAAGAGACATAACTGGAATATTGAGAGTGGAAATGAAATGGAGATATAACTTAAGTGAGATAAGCAATGCATTTAAAATTTCCAAAACCATATGCGTGAGTGAGGAGTGGAGATAAAAAACGACAGAAAAGACGGGAAAAAAGCAAGATAAAGATTAGTCATTAGTAGACCAAGAAAAGAGTACAAAAGGCAGAAAGCGATCTTAAGTAAACTGACCCCAGTGTTCAGAGTAAAGTGCAAAGAGTTATACACCATTACAAAATTTTAATTAGTAAAATCTCTATTAACCATAAAAGCGATATGAATTTCACTAGACTGCATCTTAAAGACAGGATTATAAAAAATATCTTACAATAATGTTCTGCATCGCCATTATTTAAGATATCTAATTATAGAAGAGTCGTCCAGCAAACTGAAAGGTGTCTCGGTGTGATCATTACGAATTCGAAAAGTCAGTTTGGCAGCAAAATTTAGCACTAATTATTTTATATGATCTAGTAGGTGAGTAAACTCACAGCTTGCGTAATACAAGTTGCTTATGCTGAACTCTTTAATGTCACGGACGGATGGAGTTATTATCCTAGTCAGTATAACACATATCTTCCTGAATGAGATAACGGTACGACTTGATACGCTTTTATTATCAATTATTTCTTCATTCTTGCAATTCTATCCAGTTAGAAAAAAGTACATGTGCTCTTCGCATCACATTGATTTCTTAATCTCGAGGATAATCTTGTTCAGTAATGATACTTCATCCGTGAGCTAGGAAAGTCCTGAGAGAATCCATGTCCTTTACTTGTTATTGGACTTGTTATCAACAGTTGTATGAACCATTATAATTATTATCAGGTTATTTCTTTAGTTGATTGAAATAAAAAATAGAAGGAACGATCATAATTACAAGATGTAATCACTACTTATAGCCTCAAAGATAGTTTAGAACAATAAGGAGTCTCGCGTAAGATAGTGAAACAACAAATAACTATAAACAAATCCCACAGCTCCGCAAAAAATCAATTACGACTTAAAAAATATTCTTTAAATTTGTACACAATATTGATACTTAGCTTACTTATCAACAAAACTATAAGTCACATGAAATTGAGAATTCCAGAGAATGCATCATCTTTTAGAGATGTAATTAAGTCATTATGTTTGTTTCACAAACACAAAAGTAAAATGATACATGCATAAACTCGAATCCTTCCCCACGCAATCAGTTTAATCGAAATTCATTTTGTTGATGATTATCTTTCATCACTAAAATATCACTATTCTGCATTGATACAAAAGTTGATACATTGAAGAAATACTAAGCGATATTTAAAATCCAATAGATTTTGTATTCCATCAATAAAATCTTATACATACCAAAAACAATAACATTATACTTCGAAGAAAATATCACAGATATCCACAAAGCTTTATAATTTTTTGAATTTCAATATTCCAGATTTATTTTCGACTAATTGTTGCAAGTCCGTTCCGACGTCCAACAAAAGATATTATTATTATGCAGAAAAAAATATAAATAAAAATATTGTCATTGGACGTAACTACGAAATGCTAATTCGAATATTTGAGAAATACATTGATGAAAATACATATGAGAAATACATGAATTGAAAAAATAATTAGGGATATTCATGGATGAATGATAATCTTGTTTGATTACTCAAGCTTGATCTTTCGAACTTATAAAAGAGAATGAGAACTAACTATTAAAAGTTGTATATGGTTTCACTGAACGTCCTTGACTGATCACTTGAGTGTTACAATATATGAACAGTTTCGCTTTGATCGAAGAGGGAAAAAAGGCCTAGCTAATTAAAAGTCAAGATCAATGATGACGAACTATATGGCAACTGCAGCAGCAGCGATACAAACAAATATGATTGCACTCGGTATCGCAAAACTGAGTATCATACCGTTTCTAATATCTGTCTTAATTTATTTCAATTATTATCTAATGGATCCCGTAAATCAACCAAAAGTCATGAAAAATCTATTAAAGGAATACGATTTCGTAGTGGTAGGTGGCGGTTCAGCTGGTAGCGTTGTTGTTAACAGATTAACAGAGAATCCAGAATGGAGTGTTCTTCTTTTAGAAGCAGGTGGTTTCGAAAACAAGATTACAGACATACCAATTTTCTCTAGCTATTTACATAATACCAAAATAGATTGGAAATATAGGACTGAAAACCAAGATAGTGCTTGTCAAGCAATGAAAAATAAACGTTGTTGTTGGCCCCGTGGAAAGGTAAGCTCTTTGATTCACCTGTGACGTAAGATCGTTGAAGAATTCAATAACAATATCAATTATTTTATAATTACATTGCTGGTATGTTAGGTTACTGTGCGTCGTAATACAAAAAGTGTTGAGTATAGGAAAAACACAATCAGATTAAAGAGAAAATAATACTTTACTCACGAACAAAATTTTCATACTCTTTCGTAAATAAGGTCGTTTTCAAAGGAGAATAAATGGATGGTTGCTAATATAACGTAATGGAATAAAAAAAAGTATCAGATAATTGAAGATACAAGAATGAAATGAATTTGCATTAAACTTATTATATATAATTTTCTAACGTTTATAAATCATATTGCGGTAGATATGCTATTAATGCATTCATTGATTAAACAAAACATCCATGTTGAATCCTTTGAATTAAATACCTACCTGAACACGATTTATAAATATCTATACCTAAAATTCTCCGGGTTCTACTATTAAAATGAATATAGACTTTGATTTGACACAGGACTACCTTGTCGGTCTTCAGCGAAAGAGTTTGAAATGATATAGTAAAACCGCCCGCGAAAATATCAATAACAAAAGCAATCATAAGTCACTGAAACAACTTTGCTTATTTTCGTGAAAATAACTTAAAATTATTACATCATAATATTATTCCCTTGATTCTAGGTATTAGGTGGTTCAAGTGTAATTAATTTTATGCTGTATATTCGCGGGAATCGTCGTGATTTCGATCAATGGGAAAGCTTTGGTAACCCTGGTTGGGGATACGACGATGTACTCCCATACTTTAGAAAGTCACAGAACCAAACAAACCCATATTTGTCGCGGAACACCAAATACCATAGCACAGGTAGGATAGGATATTGATTGTTCATACAATTCGAAGAATTGAAATGCTTGATTTTTTGAAATAACAAGACATTACAAGTGATATTGAGTCTTTCATTCATTCTCATGCAAAAATGGATTTTACAGATGGTTATTTAACTATTCAAGAGTGTCCTTATAATACACCACTGAATCCAACATATTTTCAAGCTGCAGAAGAGATGGGTTATAACATCGTGGATGTTAATGGCCAACAACAAACGGGCTTTGCATTGCCTCAATATACAATGCGCAGAGGCGCTAGATGTAGTGCAGCCAAGGCATTCGTACGTCCCATCAAATTTCGAAAGAATTTTCACCTATCATTATGGAGCCATGTTACGCGTGTTCTCATAGATCCAAGTACCAAAAGAGCATACGGTGTAGAATTTATTAGGAATGGTCATATTGAGACCGTATTAGCGAAGAAAGAAGTTATACTTTCGGCAGGTGCTATAAACACCCCTCAATTATTGATGCTGTCTGGAATCGGTGCTAAGAATCACCTCGAAGATCTTGATATTCCAGTAATTCAGGATTCACCTGGTGTTGGACAGAACCTTCAAGATCATGTATCCCTTGTTGGTCTAACCTTCCTTATCGACCACGAGATCAGCTTTGTTTATAATCGCATATTAAATATAAACTCAATATTAAAATATGAAATTACCGAAAACGGTCCACTAACTTCGAGTATTGGTATCGATGCAATAGGCTTTTTATCCACCAAATATGCCAATCAGACGGACGATTGGCCCGATGTAGAGTTATTAATTTCCTCTTCCTCGATTAGTACTATTGGAGAATTACTTAAAGATGCTTTATGTCTAACGGATAATTTTTGCAATGAAATGTATGGAGAAATCATTAATCAAGATAGTTTCAACATTTTACCAATGTTGCTCAGACCTAAATCTCGTGGATATGTGAAATTAAGGTCGAAAAATCCATTCGATTATCCATTAATGTATCACAATTATTTAACGAATCCTGATGACGTAAATGTTTTACGAGAAGGAGTCAAAGCAGCAATTGCATTTGCTGAAACGAGTAGCCTGAAAAGATTAGGGACAAGATTTTACAATAAGCCATTGCCAAATTGTAAACATTTTCCGATGTTCACGGATGAGTATTGGGAATGTGCAATTCGCCAAGTTACCATGCCAATTTATCACATGAGCTGCACTGCGAAAATGGGTCCACGATCCGATCCAATGGCGGTCGTAGATCCCTCTTTAAAAGTATATGGAGTAGAAGGACTTCGAGTGATCGATGCTTCGATCATGCCTACGATCACTAGTGGACATATCAATGCACCTGTGATAATGATTGGTGAAAAAGGTTCGGATCTCATAAAGAAGGACTGGATGTCTAGACGAAAGAGAAGCAATGAGACTATCTCAGGTTCTTTCAATCAATATTAGATATTTTGGATAGTTCATCGAATGAAAGTAATTCCTACATTTTTCAAATACGTAGTATAAAATAATTATGTGTACTATTAAAAATTCTAAAAAGTTGCTTTTTAAAGATATCTTTATATATATATATATATATACAAATATATATATATATATATATATATATATATATATATATATACACAAAGTATGTGCTGAAATAAGACTAATTTTCCATCATTTATTAATAGTAAACGAATTAATTGCATATTGTTATATAAGCTCCAAATAATTCAATGTAAGAAATATGATTCGCCATTATTTTAGAGGATTAAGTCCGCCATTTTTATTTTAAAAAGTTTAGAACAACGTTATTGTTACGAATGAACTTAGCGGGAGCTTTTTTTCGCGGAAAGAACGATCCAATTAAGATCTATGCAAATTATTTTGCTATCAATCGGATAGAAAGATACTTCTAAAGTTTCTTGATTTTTTTCATTGGTGATGTCCAAAACTTTTCAGGTCATTGGTGATGTCCAAAACTTTCCAAAACAATGAAATATCCTTACGTCATTACGATATACAATTGTCATAACACTAAGCCCCATTCTATGGAATATTAAGATTGTAATTTAAATAAAACAACAGGAACACTTTATTAATCGATTGGAACAGCTAAGCTGAGTCATTTTGGTGATTTTACAGCAGTCGTCCATCCTCGTCTTAAGGTATAAGGCATTCAAAGATTAAGAATCATCGATGCTTCTACAATACCGCAAATTATCGGTGGAAATACAAACGCATCAATGTTGATTATAGCCGAGAAAGGAGCAGATATGATAAAAACGAATTGGCTCGGAAAGAATGAGCTACAAAAAATATAATTGAAAGTCATAAAGTAAACTTTAAGTTCTTATAAGCCACGATGCTTCCTTAATTGGAAGCTTCTTTTTCTTTTATAACGTAAAAAAAGAAACGTATCGTTTTTATCATAATGTTAAAAAATATTCTTTGAATTGTTTTTTGGTATATGGGATCATTATAAATATAAATAAATACTATATTCGATTATATAAATATTACGTCGCAGGTTATGGGTTGAGCCTTCAAAGTTTCACTGGAGTATATATGGTTGCCTATTCGTAGGCGTTCCTATATATTTTATATTTACATTGATTTTGATATAATGAAAAATTATACGCATCGAGTACTATATACAATTAAGATAGAAAATATTTTTTTATTTCATATATTAAAATGGATAAAAAAGAACGATCTTCCCAATTATACATATTACGTATTGTATCTGTGTGTTATATAAAATTCACATAATAAACTGTTTGCTTCACAATCGCATGATTTTATCTTAGTTCCCAACGACAATTCAATTAATAAGAAAACTATTAAAATAATGTTAATGGATGAGTACACACATACACTATACTGATATAAATTATAATTATGAATGAATGCTAATTTTCTGTCTATGTATTCTATTGAGTAAAATATGTATTTATGTTAAATTGTTTAAATATTAACAAATGTTCCTGCGAAGTATATAACTAATAATAATTTGTAACCCCTGATGAAAGAGGTAAAGAACAAAGAACAGAAATGATCGATTAAGTCGAATGCGGGTACATATGTTTGTTGATTTCGAAACTAACTATGAAGAAATTATTTGTAAGAAATACGTAAAAAACAAGTTTTTTATTGACATACATAATGGAAATTGATTAATGTTTTATGTAGAATAAACTGATAAAATTTATATTAACCTACATTACGTGAAAAAAAGATCACACTTATTATGGACGATTTAACTTATTTAATTTTTTAATAGTCATTTCATCATTATACGTATTAATAAATAACAACTCAGCAAAAACGATTAGATAGTTCTATATTAATCATCATAAATTTAAAATAGATCTAAAATATCGATTCATATGATAATTACAACTCTTAAGTTCTAAAAAAAAATTGTTATAAATGTCAATAAGATATGCATTTTGATAATACAGTAAGAGAATAAATTTCTCGTCTGACCTAAAATCTAAATTTACGAACATTGGCGAAATCTTATAAAATACCAAGTAGAATGGAGACTTTCTTTTCACTTAAGTGAGCAAATGTCATTATCGTGCGATTTTTACCGGCAAAGAATACTCCAAGTTTGTTATGAAATCATTGCAAATGGATTAAACGTAAAAGTAAAAGTAAAAAGACTCTAGAAAAAAAATATAATAAAAAATTGTTATGAATAATTATGCACCTTGATCTATATCACAATTACCATGCCAAGCCTAAGTATTAATGAGCAGCTAGAGGGTTAGAGGCAAAGAATAAATATATACTAAAAGGCTCGTGATAGGCTTAATAAGAAAAAATTTAAAAATGGTGGTTAAAGTAATTTCGTCATATTAAGGTGGTGGTAGTCAAGGTTTATATGTTTCATCGCCACATTCGAACTTTCAGTCTATCGCTTTCTCTGACACAGTGAGCTACACGATCCGTCTCAGAATGAATGTATGTGAAACTATACTAATAAATATCGCGTTTATAATTAATTGATTTGCAATTATGGAAAAATAATGTCGAGACATATCGATAAATGACGTACATTGTGATATTTCTAACGAAGACATTTTGGGAAGGCACTGTTTGTGTTCTAATTTTTAAGTGATCGCTATAACATAAAGCAAACGTAATACTGGTGAGTATTCTTTTTCGAAAGGAAAAGCACGAAGTAGAATCTATTATACTATATTACATCGGTCACCACTCACGTTCACTTAAAGAAATTACGCAATACTTTGGTGTTCTGAAATTGCATTAGATGCTGTTTAGCAGCTCTACGAAATCGCAAATTAGATACTATGAAATATACTACTTGACAAGGGAACATCCCAAATCGGGACATTCAAACCTTTGTCGATATTTAAACATATTAGCTTTTAAATGTAATTTTATTTCTTTGCTGTTCCTTTTCATTCATACAGTCCGAAAATCATCCTTAAAATTATATCCTTTTTTCATAATTCTTTTGCTTTTTTCCAAAATCGTTACAAATATATCGAATAAATTCATCCAGAAAAATTATACGTTTAAATGCGCCTATAATGAAAAAAAAAGAAACATTTTTTAAGTAATTACAAAAAATTACAAAAACAAGTACAAAAATTGTTAAAAAATATGGAAGTTTTTTATACAAATAAAGAATGTTTTACATTTGTTACTAACGCTTGCAATATATCAAGTAATACATCAATGGGTGTTGATTTTTCTTTTTGTTTTCAAATTTCCAATTGAATTTGCAACAAAGAATCTAGCTAATTTCATTTTGTTAGCAGATTTCACGCTAATTACATTTACTTAATGTAAAGAATAAATTTAATTATGTGTAGACATAGTCAACATATTGAAAAAATCCCCGTGAAATTTATAGAATATTTTATTGATGATATTAATAATCCTTTACCATGTAATCAATATGAAAATAATCTGCAATGTACAAAATAATAAGATATATTTTACATTCCCATGTAATTTCACTTCCCAATATTTTCTTGCGCAAACCTTGCATATTCTTTGAGTTCCTAGAATTTGAGAAATAGAAATACTATTTTTTACTACATTTCTAAATTTATTTTCTGATGTCAATTTCAAAAATATAAAATTTATCAAATTTTTCATAAACAATTAAATTTCTGCAGCGAGTCGGTGATGTTTAAGAATATTTATTTAAAATACGTATACCTATGTTTAAAAATAGATTCATAAAGAGGATCAAAATAATTTTTAATTCGTCCTAATAATTACTCTATTTTAGTAGATCATATTTTCAGAATTATTTTTTGATATTTATTGAAAAATATAAATGAATAATTTTGTAAAATGGTTTTCGTAATTTGTCTTGTTTTTATACGTACAAAATTTATACGTATTACAAACCTACATACACCGAAATAGTTTTTGATCCCTCATAGAATATTAAAAATATTATTCATCTATTATTTTTTACTTTCATTAAGTTTTGAGAAGTATTCCATAAAATTTCTGTATAGTTTAAATATAGTTTTAAAAATTAAATATATTTCACAACTTATACGTTGTATAAAAATTAAATATTACACAGCACTTTTATATGATCGCAAGACGTACAAAACGAAAAATAAATCTTTCATATTTATGAACAAAAAAAATAAGGAATTTTTTTCAAAAACTATGAGCAAAAATAAATTCAGTAAAAATTGTTGATTTACTCGTTTTCATAAGAAAAGTCAAAAAAGTCAACAATTGCAAACAGACATCTCGTTCCAAAAATATAGAAAAAATTAACTGAAAATAATCAAATGTGATATAAAATAGACGCTGTCATTACGATTAATGAACTAATATATTTAACTAAATTCGAATGTGAATTTATACTATAAATAAATGCCAAATAAATCCGATAAGTTTAGCATCAAAATTTGGTGTTAAATATCAAAATTAAATATTACAGATTTTATAACTGTTTAAGAAAAATGAAAGTCAATAAATCATTTAAATTTTATTTATATAATTAAATAAACCACGATGATGTACTATACGTTGTCATAATCAAGTAACTACACTAATTAAATAATTATCAGTCATCACTAAAGTATCACGATATCCATATTTATTTACACATGATACGAAATATAATACATAAAAAATAAAAAAAAATTCTTAAAATCCGAAAAAAAACAGAATTACGAAAAAAGGATGTTTCGGACAAAGTTAAATTTAAAATACGTAACAAGTAAAAATAACATTTCACTTAGAAAAAAATAATCTAAGCTAAAATATATATAATTTGTTGAATTTCAGTATTCCAGATCTTATCCCAATAACTTGTTTCAAATGAGTTACAATATTCTCCTAGAATATCGTTACGAGAGTATCGTTATTAAGAAGAAAAGGAAATCAATGAAAATGTCCTCACTGAATGTAATGACGAAATATTTTTCGAATACTTAAGAAATATATGCTTTTGAAAAAATAATTACAGTTAATTAAGAATAAAAGTAACTTCAACAAAAATCGAATATGACAGTACAATGATTTACGTAACAATCTTGTTTAATTACTCAAGCTTGATCATCCGAACTCATAAACGAAAAAGAGAAGTAACTAATAAAAGTTACATATGGTTTCACCGAACGTCCTTGACTGATCGGTGTTACAGTATATGTACAGTTTCGCTTTGATCGAAGAGGAAAATAAAGGCCTAGCTAATTAAAAGTCAAGATCAATGATGACGAACATTATGACAACTGCAGCAGCAGCGATACAAACGAATATGTTTGCGCTCGGTATTGGAAAACTGAGTATAATACCGATTCTAATATCTGCCTTAACTTACTTCAATTATTATCTAATGGATCCCGAAAATCAACCACGAGTCACAAAAAATCTATTAAAGGAATACGATTTCGTAGTGGTCGGTGGCGGTTCAGCTGGTAGCGTTGTTGTTAACAGATTAACAGAGAATCCAGAATGGAGTGTACTTCTTTTAGAAGCGGGTGGTCACGAAACCGAGATTACGGACGTACCGATTTTGTCTCTATATTTACACAAAAGCAAATTGGATTGGAAGTATAGAGCTCAACCACAAGATAGTGCTTGCCAAGCGATGAATGATCAACGTAGTTGTTGGACCCGAGGGAAGGTAACTCCTTTGATTTAGCCGCGATGCAAGATAGTTAAAGAAATGGACAACAATAACAATTATTTCATAATGAAGACTACTAGAATGTCAGACTATAGAGTTATAATGTAAAGAAGGTCAAGTATACGTAAGATATAATCGAGTCGGAGAGAAAGTAATCCGACGCGGTAAATATTAGAAACTCGTTCGTGGATACGGTCATTTACAAATAAAAACAAACAGATGGTTGCTAATATAACGTAACAGCTGTAAGAAATTAAAAAAAAAACAACAAATAGTTGAAGATACTTGAATAAATACATGAGTATTTCTCTAACCCATATTTAATTAAATTATCTATTAATTCATTTATTCATTGATCAAACGGAATGTCTATGTTAGGCCAAACCTACGAAAATAAAATGCAATAATATATATTATATAAATTAATACAATCACAGATCATTACAATCTTTCAGGTTACTCTTGAAAAAAACTACTTAAGATTATTATATTATCTTATTGGATTGATTCTAGGTATTAGGAGGTTCAAGCGTACTTAATACCATGTTGTATATTCGTGGGAATCGTCGTGACTTTGATCAATGGGAAAGCTTTGGTAACCCTGGTTGGGGATATGACGATGTACTCCCATACTTTAAAAAATCACAGGATCAAAGAAACCCATATTTAGCGCGGAACACCAAATACCACAGCACAGGTAAGCTACGATTTTGATTGTTCATAAAATTAAGAAAATTGAGATGATTAATATTTTGAAACAACAAGACATTACAAGTGATATTGAGTCATCCATTCATTCTCATGCAAAAATGGATATTTCAGGTGGGTATTTAACTATTCAAGACTGTCCCTATAATACGCCTCTGGGTCCTGCCTATCTTCAAGCTGCAGAAGAAATGGGTTATAACATCGTGGATGTAAATGGCCAACAACAAACGGGCTTCGCATTCTTTCAATATACAATGCGCAGGGGCGCTAGGTGTAGTGCAGCCAAGGCATTTGTACGTCCCATCAAATTTCGAAAGAATTTTCACCTATCGTTATGGAGCCATGTTACGCGTGTTCTCATAGATCCAAGTACCAAAAGAGCATATGGTGTAGAATTTATTAGGAATGGTCGTGTTGAGACCGTATTTGCGAAGAAAGAAGTTATACTTTCGGCAGGTGCTATAAACACCCCTCAATTATTGATGCTGTCTGGAATCGGTGCTAAGAATCACCTCGAAGATCTCGATATTCCAGTGATTCAAGATTCACCTGGCGTTGGACAGAATCTTCAAGATCATATAGCCGTTGGTGGTCTAATCTTCCTCATCGAACATAAGATCAGCTTGGTATTCACTCGTTTGGTGAACATAAATACAGCATTGAGATATGCAATTACTGAGAACGGTCCACTAACTTCGAGTGTTGGTCTCGAAGTAGTAGGCTTTCTACCCACTAAATATGCCAACCAAACCGATGATTGGCCAGATATAGAATTTATGATTACTTCTACCTCAATTAATATCGGTGGAAAACAAACAATAATCGCCCATGGCATATCCACCGAATTTTACAATGAAGTCTATGGAGAAATCATTAATCAAGATAGTTTCAACATTTTACCAATGTTGCTCAGACCTAAATCTCGTGGATATGTGAAATTAAAGTCGAAAAATCCGCTCGATTATCCATTAATGTATCACAATTATTTGACGAATCCTGATGATGTTAATGTTTTACGTGAAGGAGTCAAAGCAGCAATTGCATTTGCTGAGACGAGTAGCCTGAAAAGATTAGGAACAAGATTTCACAGTAAGCCATTGCCAAATTGTAAACATCTTCCAATGTTCACGGATGAATATTGGGAATGTGCAATTCGTCAATACACAATGACAATTTATCACATGAGCTGTACTGCGAAAATGGGTCCACGATCCGATCCAATGGCGGTCGTAGATCCCTCTTTAAAAGTATATGGAGTAGAAGGACTTCGAGTGATCGATGCTTCGATCATGCCTACGATCACTAGTGGAAATATCAATGCACCTGTGATAATGATTGGTGAAAAGGGTTCGGATCTCATAAAGAAGGATTGGATGTCTAGACGAAAGAGAACTAATGAGACTATCTCAGGTTCTTTCAATCAATAATAGATATTTTGGATAGTTCATCGAATGAAAGTAAATTAAATATTTTTATTATTACGTCATATAAAATAATTACGAGAATAGATAGAAAGCTTTAATATGTTGCTTTATAAGGCTTATGATTACTATTTGTTTTTTTGTTGTAAGAATGATGTTCTATACAGATAATATGTGCTTAATCAAAATCTATTTATATCATTTAACTATCCTAACCAAATTAACTGTAAATTGTTAGAGATGATTTATATTTTTAAAAACTCTATAATCGAATTTGTTTGCATGTTATCCATTTGGAGTTAACATTTATTACATCTTGGGATTTTACAACGAAGAATTGTAGTTGGCCCTCTTACTTCTTTTCCTTTTTTCTTGTTTTGTAATTTTTTACCTATAGAATGTAAGATAGGATGTTCTCCCTTTTACATCCTTATCATTCTTAACATAAACATGAAGAAATTTCTTTTTTATAATCTTAGTGACTATACATTATATAATAGCCAATCTCTTCTTATATAAATGCCAAGCATGTATTATTTTTAAATTCAACTATAGACGCCAATATCAATAATATCATCTTTTTGAATGAATTTTTATCCGGTACAATGCAATTAATCAGTCGACTAAGTTTACCTCATCCGTGAATTTATTCTATAACGCTACTATATTTGGGCTTTCAAGATCAATACTTTCCTAAGTCTTTTTGTTCCATCTCTTCAATGTACTTGTTAGCTGTGCTCCATAATATGTATTTATTACAGTCACACCATCTATATTTATACAGTATACTTCTTAACTGTTTTTCTTTTTCGCTACTTCATCAGAATGAATAATTTTTCAATTTATTTGACCGTACAGTTGCAATGTTTTGAATTTCGATTTTGTTAAGTTCTACTACTAAATCAAAACTTTTTAATAACAATTGTCTATATAAATTTTGTGAAATAATATTCTTAATACAATTTTGGAGAGAATTAACGCTCCCATTAATTTTTTTTTTCTATCTGCGCAAAACCTACCATTCCTACGAACATAGAATTTTTAAAGATATCGCAGTATGACAATATTACCAATTACCACAAATCCTTCACATAATAGAATATTTATTATCAATCTCTGTATAATTATACGATTGAACAATTTAATCAAATTTTAATAAAACTTCGTATACACTAGAGGGTTGATGTCAGTAAGCGTAAGTAAGTGTTAGTGATTAGAATAAAAATCTTTTTGAGATTTTACTTCATTATTTACAAAATAAACGTAACACCTACAAATTATTGGATTATCTATGTAGGAATAACGTGGCAGCATACTACTCTGTCAAACAATTAATAAGTGCAGCAGGTATCAACGAGTTTTTCGCACTAGAACTTATTTACACGTTATTAGAGAGAGCAGTAAGAAAAATTCTTACAAAATGTTATTTAAGAAAATTAAATATTATTTTTGTTTTCAATGTATTAAACTAAAAGAAACAAGGTAAATTTTCTACAAGTGTCAACAACGTGTCATAAATACTGCAGGAAATTTTTTTATATAATAAATTTTTTTAAACATATTAGTTTTCGTAACCATATGGCAATACTATCATATGTCAAGAATTTCTGTTAAAGTTAATTTTATATTATAGCCATTCATACATTTTTGAAAAATCTTTCTCTTGAATAATAATATGAAAAAAAATAACTCATAATAATAAAAATCCAAATAAACTTATTTATTAATGATTATATGATTATATATATTTATATTTATGATGTTAACTAATTTCAAGTTAACTAATTTGTTATTTTATTATTAAGAGTAAGAAGAAATTATTGCGGTAATTTCACAGCAATTCACATCAATTCGTTATTGCAAACTCATACCCTTGTAATATACAACATCATTATTATTTCAACCAAAATACAAACTTTTTCAACAATTTTGAAATATTCATTGTAAAAGCGCTTAACATCAAGGACGCGGCAACATAATATTCGATAAGATAAACAGTGTTATCTTTCATGGATAACCAGACTTCTTGGAATTACATTGTCTTCTCCAATTAAAACTTACTGATAAAATCTACACCTGAAATATGTTCTTACTTTACTTGTTTTCTTTCAACGCGATAATATGGATAAGGTTAATATCAATTGCGGAACATAGCAAAATTCACAAATGAAATTATTTTACCCCCTTTCTTTGATCTTTATAATCGTTCCCAAAACGTTAATATACGAAACAAAACGAAGAGATATATTATAACTCTTTGAGCACGTACAATGAAATACTGGATGAGAAATATTAAACCTATACCGACACGTGAAAGAGATTTGGCACGATTTCTTTTTTTTCAGACTGATTAAAATTCGGCATATTTTTGGAAAAACAAAAATACATTTCGGTCTCCACGTACGGTATAATAATCAAATTTAAATATTTTCTCATGTAAATCCAAACAAAAACATGTTGAATGGCTCAGACCTACTACACTTTCCCATAATTGTTAATGGAAATACTAATGCACCAGTTATCATGATTGGCGAAAAGGCAAATGATATTATTAAAGAAATATTAACAAAAAAAAATGTATGAATAGTTTTAACTCTCTTGCAAAAATTATTATTTATAATGTACATTAATTGAATTATACATAATCTAATATATAACATTAATATGTATTATTACGATACACTCAGGGTTGCATCAGGGTTGGAATTTGAATGTATTAAACTTGATACGTTTGTCTTGTTTTTCATTGAAATAAATCGAATGATATTCTTAGATATGATCCTATTCATAAATGAAGAATGAAGCATAATAATAAGTCTTACTAAGAGTACAACTGGTAACTAGCGTCTTAGAAACATTTAAGATAACGTATGAATTATACAGGCTCACTTAAGGATAAAATCAGCAAAACTGATGGCAATGTAATTTTTCATTCAATTTTTTCATCGCATTACACTGTTACATATATTTGTTTGGAGTTTACTGTTGAAATAGCTATTTCTTAAAAAGGCAGCAAATAAGAAACAGCACATACAATTATACCATTCCAGAGTATCTAGACATACCTACGACCAATAAAATTATTCTTTACCATATTCCATTCCTTTTTTTCATTGTTTTTGATTATTCCAATCGTTTTATCGAATAGTCAGATAAAAGGAAAAACTTTTTACCAGTGTAGCTAGTAGCATCATTAACGAAATATTATTTCCGAAACTCGTAATACGTAACGCTAGTCACAAATATATTATATATTGTAGCAAATATTGTTATATAACATTTCGACTAAAATTAATAAATTGGTCAATCTCACATTGATATTGATAAAAATTAGACCGCTGTGATTAATTTCGATTCAATTATGGTTTATAATAAATTTAACAAAATCTTGGGTAAAACGTGCGAAAATAATGAAAGCAGAAACGTATCAAATTCTCGTATGACTAATCGTTTGCTAAACCTTAAAAAAAGAACTAAACAAATTTTTACGAAGAAAGGAAACGTGTAATACGACGTGAAAACGTAAACATGAAAAAACCTACAATCATATCCCCATTTCTATTGATACTCAATAAATGTGCACTGAATATTCGGGAATGATGATAAGTAAGAAGAATTCGGATATCATAAAAAAAGAGTTGTGTATATAAACGAAAAAGAAACGGTCATATATTCAAAAACTATCATAAGTCTATGGAACTGGCCATCAAGATTTTTAATCTATTGCATAACGTGTCAAAGTAATCATCGAAATATGCATGATTAAATCCAAATCTCAGACATTTTAAATTATCATTGTAATGTTTCTATTTGTGTAAGCGCTGGGTAAATTTAATTAGTTGTATTTGAATGAGATCAGTCGATCAACAGTTGAACGAGAATATGATATGCTATTGGCGAACTAAGCTTATTTGAGAAAGGAAGAGACATAACTGGAATATTGAGAGTGGAAATGAAATGGAGATATAACTTAAGTGAGATAAGCAATGCATTTAAAATTTCCAAAACCATATGCGTGAGTGAGGTGTGGAGATAAAAAACGACAGAAAAGACGGGAAAAAAGCAAGATAAAGATTAGTCATTAGTAGACCAAGAAAAGAGTACAAAAGGCAGAAAGCGATCTTAAGTAAACTGACCCCAGTGTACAGAGTAAAGTGCAAAGAGTTATACACCATTATAAAATTTTAATTAGTAAAATCCCTATTAACCATAAAAGCGATTTGAATTTCACTAGACTGCATCTTAAAGACAGGATTATAAAAAATACCTTACAATAATGTTCTACATCGCCATTATTTAAGATATCTAATTATAGAAGAGTCGTCCAGCAACCTGAAAGGTGTCTCGGTGTGATCATTACGAATTCGAAAAGTCAGTTTGGCAGCAAAATTTAGCACTAATTATTTTATATGATCTAGTAGGTGAGTAAACTCACAGCTTGCGTAATACAAGTTGCTTATGCTGAACTCTTTAATGTCACGGACGGATGGAGTTATTATCCTAGTCAGTATAACACATATCTTCCTGAATGAGATAACGGTACGACTTGATACGCTTTTATTATCAATTATTTCTTCATTCTTGCAATTCTATCCAGTTAGAAAAAAGTACATGTGCTCTTCGCATCACATTGATTTCTTAATCTCGAGGATAATCTTGTTCAGTAATGATACTTCATCCGTGAGCTAGGAAAGTCCTGAGAGAATCCATGTCCTTTACTTGTTATTGGACTTGTTATCAACAGTTGTATGAATCATTATAATTATTATCAGGTTACTTCTTTAGTTGATTGAAATACGATCAGAAATGATTTGAAGTAACGATCATAATTACAAGATGTAATCACTACTTATAGCCTAAAAGATAGTTTAGAACAATAAGGAGTCTCGCGTAAGATACTGAAAGAACAAATTAATATAAACAAATCCCACAGCTCCGCAAAAAATCAATTATAACTTAAAAAATATAGATATAAATAGATAGATGAATGGAATGCCGTTATAGGTTATTTGATGGGTTTTGATGTTACTTAATGTTATCTTGATATGACTTGATTGGCGTCATCTGTCGATAAAACTTATCGATTGAGAGTGTATTAATCAACTTCTTTCTTCTCTGTAATTATGTAATTCTAACTAATTAATAAATTTTAAAATTTTGTATTTAGTGAAAACCTATATCCGATATTTACGTTCGGTAGAATTATAGGTTTTTTTTCTTTGTAAGCTACTGTGGGAACCAAAAGAAAAAAAAATAAATTTTTAACGAAAGTAAATAACGTATCATAAACGCTATTTTTTTCAAAGCAAATTCTCTTACACAAATTAGCTATCGAAATATCGATGTCAAAAACTATTAATGAAACCAGTTTAATATCATAGCATTTACATATCCTTTTACATATCCTTGACCGACTTTTATCTTGAATAATAAAACGAAAAAAATTCATAATGTTTTTTATATAAAATAATTAATATTAATTAAAATAAAAATAAATTTATAATAAGAAAAATCAAAATTAATTTATTTACTAATAATTATTTAACTTTATATATTTATATTTGTAATGTTAACTAATTTGAAGTTAACTAATTTGTTACTTTATTATGAAGTTTAAAAAGAAATTATTGTAGTAATTTCAAAGCAATTTACATGAAATCATTATTGCAAAGGTATCTTCTTATAATACATAACAGCGTTATTATTTGAACCAAAATATTATTCTTATTATTAATGTGTCTTAATTTCGCTTGATGAAGCAATTAAGATCAAGGATGTGGCAACTTAATATTCGATAAAAACTAGCGTTATGTCCCATGGATAACCAGATTTCTTCAACCTAAAATCTTGTCCAAAACCTACCGATAGAATCTACAGGTAAAATAGATTCTCACTTCATTGCATGAATAAGGCTAATATTAATTCCGTAGAACATAACGTAATGCACGTAAATCAAATTATCTTATCTCTTTTTGTTGTTTTTTATAATGGTTTTCAAAACGTTACTATACGAAACAGACGAAGATATATATTACAACTCATGAGCACGAAGGATAGACAATGACATTTTTTAAGACAACTATATAAACACACTAGAAACAACACAAAACACAGACTTGAATACTATCCAGCATTTCTGGTACTATTTAAACAGAAATGTGACCCCAAATAACATAAAAAAAGAATAACTTTTATTAATGTATTTAAAAAATTAATCATTAGTATATAAATAATAAATTGTCTACGAGCTATTATAATCGCAAATAATTATCATACAAAATATTGATATATATTTTAATATATCAATATTTCGAAGTAGAACAAGTAGAATGTGTAAACTTATTTTTCGACAATAACATTCTTGTCATATTGAATACTTTGTTTTTCTTTTCTTTATTTATAAAAAATTATACTATTTATAGTATAAATAGTATATTCATTTGCTCATTCTATTACCCCACTAAACATAATTGACTCATTCATTCGTCTTATACCGCTCATTTCTTTATATTTGTATATAATATTGGTCCTCAGCTTACTTATCGACAAAACTATAAGTTACATGAAACTGAGAATTCCAGAGAATGGATCATCTTTTAGAGATGTAATTAAGTCATTACGTTTGATTCACATACACAAAAGTAAAATGATACACACATAAACTTGAATCCTTCCCCTCACAATCGGTTTAATCGAAATTCATTTCGATGATGATTATCTTTCATCACTAAAATATCACTATTCTGCGTTGATACAAAAGTTGATACATTGAAGAAATACTAAACGATATTTAAAATCCAGTAGATTTTGTATTCCATCAATAAAATCTTACACATACCAAAAAAAATAACATTATACTTCGAAGAAAATACCACAGACATCCACAAAGCTTTATAATTCTTTGAATTTCAATGTTTCAGATTTCATTTCGACTAAGTGTTGCAAGTGCATTCCGATGTCCAACAAGAGATATCATTATTATATAGAAAAAGAAATAAATAAAAATATTGTCATTGGACGTAACTACGAAATGCTAATGCGAATATTTGAGAAATACATGAATTGAAAAAATAATTAGATATATATAGATAAATGATAATCTTGTTCGATTACTTAAGCTTGATCTTTCGAACTTATAAAAGAGAAGGAGAATTAATTATTAAAAGTTGTATATGGTTTCACTGAACGTCCTTGACTGATCAGTGTTACAGTATATAAACAGTTTCGCTTTCATCAAAGAGGAAAAAAAGCCTAACTAATTAAAAGTCACGATCAATAATAACAAACCATATGGCAACTGCAGCAGCAGCGATACAAACGACTATGACTGCACTCGATATCGGAAATCTGAGTATCATATCATTTCTAATATCTGTCTTAATTTCTTTCTATTATTATCTAATGGATCCCGAAAATCAACCACAAGTCACAAAAAATCTATTAAAGGAATACGATTTCGTAGTGGTAGGTGGCGGTTCAGCTGGAAGTGTTGTTGTTAATAGATTAACAGAGAATCCAGAATGGAGTGTACTTCTTTTAGAAGCAGGTGGTTTCGAAAACATCATTACGGACATACCGATTTTATCTACCTATTTACAAAATACCAAAATAGATTGGAAATATAGGACTGAAAACCAAGATAGTGCTTGTCAAGCGATGAAAGATAAACGTTGTTGCTGGCCCCGTGGAAAGGTAAGCTCTTTGATTCACCTGTAATGTAAAATCGTTGAAGAATTCAATAACAATACCAATTATTTTATAATTACATTGCTGATATGTTAGGTTACTGTGCGTCGTAATACAAAAAATGTCGAATATATGAAAAACAATCAGATTAAAGAGAAAATAATACTTTACTGATGAACAAAATTTTCATCAAAACTCTTTCGTAAATAAGGTCGTTTTCAAAGGAGAATAAATGAATGGTTGCTAATATAACGTAACGGAATAAAAAAAAAGTATCAGATAATTGAAGATACAAGAATGAAATGAATTTGCATTAAACTTATTATATATAATTTTCTAACGTCTATAAATCATATTGCGGTAGATATGCTAATAATACATTCATTGATTATACAAAACATCATGTTGGATCCTTTGAATTAAACACCTACCTGAACATGATTTATAAATATCTATACCTAAAATTCTCCGGGTTCTACTATTAAAATGAATATAGACTTTGATTTGACATAGGACTACCTTGTCGGTCTTCAGCGAAAGAGTTTGAAATGATATAGTAAAACCGCCCGCGAAAATATCAATAACAAAAGCAATCATAAGTCACTGAAACAACTTTGCTTATTTTCGTGAAAATAACTTAAAATTATTACATCATAATATTATTCCCTTGATTCTAGGTATTAGGAGGTTCAAGCGTACTTAATGCCATGCTATATATTCGTGGAAATCGTCGTGACTTCGATCAATGGGAAAGCTTTGGTAACCCTGGTTGGGGATATGACGATGTACTCCCATACTTTAAAAAATCACAGGATCAAAGAAACCCATATTTAGCGCGGAACACCAAATACCACAGCACAGGTAAGCTACGATTTTGATTGTTCATAAAATTAAGAAAATTGAGATGATTAATTTTTTGAAACAACAAGACATTACAAGTGATATTGAGTCATCCATTTAATCTCATGCAAAAATGGATTTTACAGGTGGTTATTTAACTATTCAAGAGTGTCCCTATAATACGCCTCTAAGTCTAGCCTACCTTCAAGCTGCAGAAGAGATGGATTATAACATCGTGGATGTAAATGGCCAACAACAAACGGGCTTTACATTGCCTCAATATACAATGCGCAGGGGCGCTAGATGTAGTGCAGCCAAGGCATTCGTACGTCCCATCAAATTTCGAAAGAATTTTCACCTATCGTTATGGAGCCATGTTACGCGTGTTCTCATAGATCCAAGTACCAAAAGAGCATATGGTGTAGAATTTATTAGGAATGGTCGTGTTGAGACCGTATTTGCGAAGAAAGAAGTTATACTTTCGGCAGGTGCTATAAACACCCCTCAATTATTGATGCTGTCTGGAATCGGTGCTAAAAATCACCTCGAAGATCTTGATATTCCAGTGATTCAGGATTCACCTGGTGTTGGACAGAATCTTCAAGATCATATATCCATTGTTGGTCTAACCTACCTTATTGACCACGAGATCAGCATTGTTTATAGTCGCTTATTGAATATGAACACCATATTGAAATATGCAATTACCGAGAACGGTCCTCTAACCTCGAGTATTGGTCTCGAAGTAGTAGGCTTTTTATCCACTAAATATGCCAATCAGACGGACGATTGGCCAGATATAGAATTTATGATTGACTCTATCGCGATAAATAACGTTAAAGATATTTTGCGTTACTTCTGCGTAACGGACGATTTTTTTAATGAAGCCTATGGAGAAATCATTAATCAAGATAGTTTCAACATTTTACCAATGTTGCTCAGACCTAAATCTCGTGGATATGTGAAATTAAAGTCGAAAAATCCGCTCGATTATCCATTAATGTATCACAATTATTTGACGAATCCTGATGATGTTAATGTTTTACGTGAAGGAGTCAAAGCAGCAATTGCATTTGGTGAGACGAGTAGCATGAAAAGATTAGGGATAAGATTTCACAATAAGCCATTGCCAAATTGTAATCATCTTCCGATGTTCACGGATGAGTATTGGGAATGTGCAATTCATCAATACACAATTACAATTTATCACGTGAGCTGTACTGCGAAAATGGGTCCACGATCCGATCCAATGGCGGTCGTAGATCCCTCTTTAAAAGTATATGGAGTAGAAGGACTTCGAGTGATCGATGCATCGATCATGCCTACGATCACTAGTGGAAATATCAATGCACCTGTGATAATGATTGGTGAAAAAGGTTCAGATCTTATAAAAAAGGACTGGATGTCCATATGAAAGAGAAGCAATGAGATTTTCTCAGCCTTTTTCGATCAACATTAGACAGTTGGAATAGGTCTGCGAACGAAAGTAAAATATATATTTTTATTATTGCATTGTGTAAAGTGATTATGAAAACAGATTGAATGTTTTAAACACTTGTTTTTTTAAGGTTTACGTTTCCTTTTTCTTTTTCTGTCGTTAAGATCCAATCGTAATTATCCAATTCTGTTCTTGTTTAAAATATAATTATATAACATTACGATATAAACTAACAAATTGATTTTTACAATTTTTTATTTTGTTAAAAGAAAAACCATTTGTAACTTTGAAATTACACTGGAGTACAATATTTACATATGCATATAATATATTTTAAATGTGAAAGTCCATAAAACATTTTGCTTTCGGAATTAACATTTTTTACATTCTGGGATTTTACAAAGTCCCGTCTTATCAAAAAAGATTGATCAATGAGCTATTTCATTCATTTGCACATTTTTTTAATGGATTTGATTGAAACTGCAATTGGTCCTCGTATTTCCTTTCTTTGTAACTTTTCATCTACTGAATATGACATAGAACATCCTTCCTCTTTACCTCTTTTTCCTTTTTGACTTAAATAAAGAACAATTTGTGTTTTAAAATGTAGATGACTATATTGATGTTTGCTTCAAACATTATGTAATAGACAATCACTTCTTATATATAAGCCAAGCATTTATTATTATCAAATCCAATAGACAGAACACAATACGATGATACTTTTTATTTTATTAATTATATAATTTTACTATATTTGGGCTTTCAATGTCATTGCTTTTTTAAGATTTTTTATTTCATCATATTACTGTACTTATTGGATATACTCTATAAAATGTACATAATAAGTACTTGTTGACGTACGCGTGCGTCTCTTCATTGTTCGCGGTATTTTATCTTAAGGGTTATGTATCACCATTGGAAATATTTATCCGTGGGAACCTATTGGATATTAATTAACAAAGCGCATAGACAAAAGCACGTGGTCACCTTTGTCTGGGCCTAGGCATTCTTAGTAAAGTACCTGAATTTGATAGTATGTCAATCCGGCTAATAAGTAAATAACGGAAGTAGACGCCTAGGCGCCATAAGCCAAGGTTTATCTGGCTTCTAGTTTTGTAATATCCATTATCAACCTCTAATCACACACCACTAGGACAAAGGGGCACACATAGAATGTTTGAACATTCCAGTGAACTATCCCCGACCAATGGAAAAAATATTTATTTTTTCCCTCTCCATATATCAAACTCCGTCCTTTACCAATCTCATTTAAGTTTACGTGGATAGTTCAAAATAGGCAAAAGAATGAGTCAAGCCACATCTTTCAGATTCACAGCATCTAAACTCTCAAGCCTTCTTCAGAAGCAACCAATAGAACTAACTGCACATCATACACGAGACACACAAACAATTGTAATTCATTCAATCAAATACACGGTGAGATTTACATAGCGCGCATCATTTAATATTGCGCAATTACTTCTCCATTTCTCACAGGATCCTTTAGAAGAACGCGCGTTCTCCCATTAATTTGCGGAAATGCGGCGAGCAGTATTTTGTAGACGGACTACAAACGGTATCCTAGCATAGTGCCGCCGCCCTCATTCATCGCTATCAGTGGGTCTATAGCTCGGATGAGACGGGGGACATTTCCTCCATGTTAGTCGATTATCATCGCTGGTCCAATGCGAAAAGCGCATTTAAAAATGTTTTCGTCAACAATCAACAGTATTTTATTATCAGATCATTTCACAGCATTTACAATTTATATCAGTCCTTCATAACTCTGTTTCCCTTTCTCATTTCTTCATTAGAAGAAAACATACAATTTTTCAATTGATTTGACCATACAGTTGTAGTACTTGGGATTCCCATTTTTTCAAGTTTTTCTATTAATTCAATTGTAAATTAAAATTTAAAATAAATTTTAAAAGTTATCAAAAATATATGTTATACTACTATTATAGCTTAATTTAACAATTTTTTACTCCGAAAATTTCTTATTTTAAGAATCAGAAAATTGTAAAATAAAAAAGATTCAATGAAAATCGATACTAAATTTTCTAGAGTGCTTCATTTTTTATTTTAATCATTCCAACAGCAATATTCCTTATAACAAATAAAGAATCTGTTTAAAATTTTTATTTCAACTTATGATTTATAATTTTTCTCACCGTTGTTGCGGAAAATTGATACTGAAAATAGATACGAAAAGTAGAGATTTTCAACGTCATATACTACACAATAAAGGGATAAAAATAAAAAAAAAAATAAGTATATCTATTTTGCAAATAATAAATAGCTAATAAATTAAAAAAAAAATCAAACTACATTATTTGTCATAGTTTTTATGAAAAAACAAAGAGAATTTGCTATTGTGAAAATATAATTTTTTTATAGACGATTAAAATCGTTTCTGCCAATATGCGAATAAAATACGTACGTATTTTTTTTTTACAAATTTAGAAACGAAAATATAACAATAACATTGAAGCAATTCGGATTCATTCTCTATTGCGAAAAAACATTCTTATAGCTTATATTAATATTATTATTTCAAAAAAAGAAATTTCTTTTTTAAATGTTTTTCGCAATATTGATTGAAAAAGCACTTCAAAGACACTGCAGCTTTCTACTCGCATACATTTTCAATGTAATTTTACATGGATAACTTTCTTGAGAAAAGAGCGCCTTCTCTAAGCAAAATCTATTGATAAAGTCTATAGATAAAATCTCTTCTTACTTCATTCACACTCCTTGAACGCGATAATGTCGGTTAAATAAATTTCTATTACGAAACATATCTAAATTTTTAAATAAAATTTAAAAATATTGTTTTATATTTACATTGATATTTGTTTTCATTCATTATTAAAGGAAACAAAACGAAAAGATATCGTATCGTTGAGCACGATGCAGTTCTTCGTGTGGAATGTCAATTCTGTATCACAACGAGGAAGTAAGAGAGATTCCATTTCTTCGAGACTTATTAAAATGCAACACGCATTTCGATAGAAAGAAATGCATATTTGTTTGCGATATGTGCGACATAACAATGCAAAGGAGATAATAAAGTAAAAATATTTTACTACATTAAATCACGTAAAACCAATATAGAACTAGTTAGAATCGACTGAACCAGCCTTTCTTCTTACTCTCGAAGGAAAAGTAGAACACCGAAAGAAGGCACTGGAACATTGTCTTGAAGTGAAATGTAATTCGAACGTAACGACTTTTCCTATCCTTTTTTTTTTCTTTTTATTGAAATTATTATTTAAAAGCAAATTAAAAATATTCTTTTTCTATTGAGATTAATAAAAATATTTGTAGAAATAACGAAAACGTAATAAAAATAATCAAATTAGTACTATTTATGTGAATACTTTCACAAATATCTCAAAGAAGAGGCATGAAAAAGTATATAACATATATACCACATAAAGGTGAAAGTATCCGAGAATGGATTCTCTTTCGTGACGTCAACGAAAAAGAATTCGTATCCACTAAAACCATACGTTACACGTGCAAACCTACGTTTTATTGTCCACCATCCACTAACTGGATTCATTGAAATTCATTTTGACAAACAATAAATTAATTCTTTTAATTTTTTCAAAAGTCAAGTAATTTTAATGAAGAACCTAAATTAATATTCCGGCACATTTGCACATTCACATTTTTGTAATGATGAAATAAAATCTAAATAACGAATAGAGAGTCACATCGAAATTAGTTTCACTCTGAAAAGATTGATAATACGTTTCGATACTTTTCTTTTTAGCTATACGATCGTCCTCACCTAGTAAGTCGATGCGATGCACGAGAATCTAACAAGATTTCACTCTCAGTATTCAATACACCGTCGGCATTGAAACTCTTTACACTGCTCTTAGTCTACGGTGTTTCGCCGGTATATTTAAGAGAAAAGTATGGACAAGTTTTAAGCAAGTTATTTCTTATAACATAATATCTGAATTGAAGAAAGTGTCTGTGATTTAAAAGTTACAAAATTCGAATAGCAAAATACTCGATAAAACAAATAGTGATGGTGTGTAAATAATTATTTTCGAAGAATAATTTTATAATTAACGCAATATCTGTGACGATATTATGTTAAAAAAATTAAGGTGAATAAATCTAGGAAATGACAATAGGTTTGGTTTCCTTAATTGCTACGACATCCGCCGTAGGAGTCGGTTTGATACCACTTGTGGCAATCGGACTATCGTTATACAGATACGATGAAATGGATCCTGAATCTCCTCCGAAAAATACTCGCGAGGTAAATTATTAATTTTAATTTCTTCGATCATCTTTTTTTTCTAGTCATAAATAAGATGTAAATTATTTTCGGTAATGAATTCTCCAGTTAAATCGAATGTACGACTTCATCATTGTGGGAGGTGGAAGTGCAGGAGCAGTGATAGCTTCGAGATTATCCGAAGTATCCAATTGGAGCGTATTGTTAATAGAGGCTGGTGATAATGAAAACGAAATTTCTAACATACCACTTTTCGCTGGCTATGGCCAATTATCTGAATTAGATTGGAAATATCAAACCATGCCGTCAATGACATCAGCTTATTGTCTCGCGATGGTAGGAGACAGGTGTAATTGGCCACGTGGAAAGGTTTTGGGTGGTAGCAGTGTCCTAAATGCCATGATATACGTGCGCGGCAACAGGTAATTCTTCTTTACTTACGTGACGTATTACGTTCTGCATACGTATGTACATCTAATAGTATATATAAAATATGTGTATCTAATACCTATACCCATAAAGTGAAAAACGTGAGAAATGAGAAACCTTCTTACAATAGCCTCTGACGTTATTACACATTGATTATTATTACTAATAGCAAGTAATTCTATTTTAGATTGGATTACGACAAATGGGCAAGAATGGGTAATACCGGCTGGAGTTACGAGGAAGTTCTTCCTTACTTTCTCAAGTCTGAGGATAACAGAAACCCTTATTTGCAAAGATCACCTTACCATAAAACGGGAGGCTACTTAACGATACAGGAACCACCATGGAGATCACCATTATCGATTGCCTTTTTACAAGCTGGACAAGAACTCGGTTATGAAAATCGTGATATCAATGGTGAAAGTCAGACTGGTTTCATGATTATGCAGGGTACGATTCGCAGAGGAAGTCGTTGCTCGTCAGCTAAAGCTTTTCTATGGCCAGTAAAGAACAGACGGAATTTGCACATAGCTTTGAAAGCTCAAGTATTGAAAGTCCTCTTCAATGCCGACAAGCGAGCTACAGGAATAGAGTTTCTACGTGATGGTTTAAAACAAACAGTTAGGGTAAGGAGAGAGATCATTCTGTCAGCTGGAGCGATCAATTCACCACAATTGCTAATGCTCTCAGGCATAGGACCGAAGGAACATCTCGAGGAACTCGGTATACCGGTATTATCTGATCTTCGAGTAGGTGACAATCTTCAGGACCATGTTGGTCTCGGTGGATTGAGCTTTACAGTGAACGAACCAATTACTTTGAAAAGGGACCGTCTACAGACACTACCAATATTACTGAATTATGCAATATACAATAAAGGGCCCCTGACTACTCCAGGAATCGAAGCCTTGGCCTTTATCAATTCTAAATACGCTGATCCTTCTGGTGTTTATCCGGACATTCAATTTCACTTTCTTCCAAGTTCCATCAATTCCGATGGTGAATCAGTAACCAAGTTTATCGGAATAAGAGATAGCGTTTATAATACGGTGTTCAAACCATTAAAAAATGCTGACAGTTGGACAATATTACCACTTTTATTGAAACCCAAAAGTTCAGGATGGATTCGCCTAAAAAGCAGAAATCCTCTGACTCATCCTGATATTATTCCGAATTATTTCGCTCACAAAGAAGATGTAGACATCCTGATAGAGGGTATACAAATTGCTATGGCTGTTTCAAACACAAGTGCCTTTCAAAGATTTGGTTCGAGACCATATTCTATTAAACTACCAGGCTGTCAAAAATTTCCTTTCGCTACGTATGAATATTGGGAGTGCGCTATACGACAATTTACCTTCACCATGTATCATCCAGTAGGTACGTGCAAAATGGGACCAAGAAACGATCCAACAGCTGTCGTGGATCCAAGATTAAGAGTTTACGGCGTGAAAGGTTTACGAGTCGTTGATGCTTCTATAATGCCTACCATTGTTAATGGAAATACTAATGCACCAGTTATCATGATCGGCGAAAAAGCAAGCGATATTATTAAAGAGGACTGGAAATATTAAAAGAAAGAACTTTGTAAATAATTTTAATTCACATAAGTCAATAATTTTATATGTTATAATTATTATTTATAATGGATATTAGTTTAATTATATGTATTTATATTGTCATGATAAACTCAGGGATACTTTGCAAATAGAAATTCAAAAGTATTTAGCTTGAAAAACTTGTTTTTTTTTGTTCTGTGAAATAAATGAAATGTGCCATTTCGAAACTCTTAGATAATTTTATTCAGAAGTAAAAAATAAAATAATAAGTGTTGTTGAAAGTTCAAATGTTAAGTACGGTCTTAGAAAAATTTAAATCAACGTACAACTACAGAGACTCATCCATGTATGAACCTATTAGTAAAAGAAATGGCAATGCAACTTTCTCGTTAAATTTTCTCCTCGCAATACACTTTTACGAAAAGAATGGTATCAAGATTATTATCTATGAAGCTAAATGTTTCTTTACGTAACTATCTTTATACCTTCTCGTTAAAACTTTTCTCATGCTATTAGTTTTTGCTTCTCATTCGATTTTCTCATCGACAATACGATGAACATAAATCAGTTGAACTTGGTAATCATTAACTACATAGATAAAATATATATCTATTAATAGCAAGAAGAAAGATAAATGCGTGATATGTATATTGCGCTTTATAAATTTCACAGATTCTTCGGCAGAACGTGCGAGAATAGTGAAAGCAGAAGCCTTATCGAGTTGTCATGTACTATCGTTTACTAAACGTTAAAATACATGAAATGTATACAAAAAAGGAAACATGTTAAACCGGATATTCATGTGAAAACTTGAAATCAGATTCACATATTTCTTGATTCTCTTCAAACATATCAAGTAAGACATCCAAAAATATTAATAATTAAATCTTCCAAAATACTTATAATTTTTTCGAATAAAGAACGTACCTACATAGAAACGAAGAATATCACTCGAGAAATCTGCTTAAAAAAATATTTAAGCAGAAAAAGACATCGGTTAGAAAACAATTCACTACTTACAATTGTTCCTAAACACAATTAGAAAATAAATTATCTTTAATGGCATCTTTCATAAAAATAGGAAAGAAAAAACAAAATAAACGAGCACGTTTACAAATAGAATAAGACCTATACGAGTATCAGCATTGAACCAGTTTATATTAATTAAAGCAAATATGTTGTAATCGTACTTTGTACTAATCATTGAGTTATTTTATGCGTAACTATTACGAAGTTAGAATAAATTAGATCTCTCCATGAGAGACTGGCTCTATGATCGATTTTCTCTGAAAATAAACAATCGCGACAAAGTATAAGCCTAATATAAAATTAAAATTTCTGTTCTTGTTAAATACAGGTATAACGGAAGTAATAGAAATTTATTGGCGCAATCTATCCTAATACTAACGCAATAGTCTTGTGTCTATTCTTGGAGAATGTACAAATAGATATATACATACAATATTAAGCGTAGGTATACATTCGGGAGAAGAGATAGGTGTGCATACAGTAAGAGAACACTTTCACTGTCAAGTAAGCGGTAAGTCTTAGAGGAAGACAAGAAGAAATCCATGGGAAGAGGTGGACAGATGGTAGAGGGAGTAGGAACTATGGTATAGTGTAGTATCGTTCTCCTCACTGTTATTACAGGTATCTTCGTGGTCACTTATGATGATCATCTCCAGCCGGCTAAAACCTTGCTCAAAATAGTTTTGTGAGTCAGCCTCATTGAAAGTTTTTCAAGAAAGAAGAAAAGTTCGTTATTGAAGATCTGGATTAATTAGACTTATCTCTTGGATCGTTTATCATCGTGGAAGATAATTGACAGATAACAAAGGTATTTAATATTGAAAGAAATTAAATGCAAAATTTTGCAATGGACCAATAATTATTATTAAGCCATTCGTGAATTTATATTTACTTTCGATTATTTCTATATTCTACAATATTCTACTAATAGTAGAACAGGTTTAACGAATACGAGAACTCGTTGTCATTTTTTACACGTACAATCTTATAATTAATTCTATCGTTTCACATTAAGTATTCAGGGCATCTTTATTCATAAAAATTACATAAACCGTAGAATTCTATCAATTTCATATTCTCGAAGGACACTAGTATTTGCACTCTCACTTTTAAATCACTCTTTAGCTAATTACGAAGCTAAGAAAATTACAGTATATACAATATATACCTCTTTACACATAAGCTTCTTATACCATAAACTCGACAATCTAAGAGAAAAAAAATAAAAATGGCATGTTGTCATAACAATCTAAGCAAATGTATTCTGGCGATAGATATATTAACAAATACTTTAACATTAAGTAATAAACTTGTCTATGTTATATTCAACCATATTTTAAAACGATTTACTTAATTAATTATTTAATTAATTTTTTTCAATTAGTTATTCATCACACAAAATATCTTGCACCATTCCTTCACCTATATTACATACATACTTCCTTTTCCAATAACAGTTTTAAAAAGAAAGTATTTCATGATTTAAAAAAAAAAATAATAATAATAAAGGAAAGAGATATAGAGAAAGAGAGAGAGAGAGAGAGAGAGAGAGAGAGAGAGAGAGAGAGAGAAAGAGAGGGGAGGGGGAGGGGAGGGGGAGGGGAGGGAGAGGTGTATGAGAGGGGATAGGGGAGGGGAGGGGAGGGATAGAGAGAGAGAAAACACATCATTGAAAATAATTCGTCGCAATAGATGCATCAAGGGTAATGATTATCCCGGAACTCATATGTAATAAACCTCTACTTCCGGTGTCCAATCCAATAAATTATTTCAGAAGGAAAAGTAAAGAAAGTATAGCGTTACGTTCCTCGTTAACAACACGCGAAATTCACGTTTTATCCAAGAACTCTCAATCCTTTCTTATCCTGCTTCCGATATTATCTTAATTCCGACGAGAAAGTATAATACATAATAAATTTAATTCGCAGCTTGATAAAGAATGTTCATACTGATCGCGAAGATCTAAATTGGTAATGAACTAACAAGAAAGTCCTACATTATCTTTTATCTGAATAAAGAAATTCAAAGATGTGTAATGTAACTATGACTCTCACAGAAGAAACCGAACACAAACGAGGTTTATGTTAGCAAAGCGCTTTCACCTTTCCCCGTTATGCGATCGACAACATCTCCTTGTTCTTTAACGAAACGAATGAGAAAGAGAAACGAGATGATCCTGCCGATTCGCACGTGTTTTTAATATAAAAATCTCTGGCCGAACTTTCTTTCGTCACTTTTCATAAGACTGTTACAATATCACGTCGAGTTTTATACAAAGTAAACATTGTAATGGTTTTTATACAAGAATGAGAAAAGATAATTACGCGCACTCACGTACGCATGCACGCACGCACGCACGCACGCACGCACACACACACACACACACACACACAAAGATAGCAGACAAACAAATAAACAATATACACTGTATTTTTTGTTTTTCTTTTTTTTCCAGGAAGGTCGAGAATTTCCATGGAAGTACGGCTAGCGATAGCCAACTCAGAATGAAAAGGACCGATGTCGACCACCCATTTCTAGTGCGCAGAGTTGAAAACATTTATTGTAGCCGACCGCCGGATATCGATTTATGACGAAGTCTGTATAAAAGTCGTTTCGAAAGGAAAAAAAAATTAGGTCGGCTTTTGCATCGAAAAATAAAAAGAGAACTGTTACTTTAATCAGTAGTCAGTTCATTAATCATTATCAAAAAGTAACGAAGAGGATGGTGTTCAGCACGATAGTCATAACGACAGCTTTGAAAAGTGCGTTAGGCTTAGTAGGGACTGGTCTTTGGTTGGTACCACTTCTTATAGCTGCTCTATCTTACTATCAGTATGATCAGCTGGATCCAGAAAGTCGACCTATCGATAGATACCCTCTAAATCCTGAATACGATTTTATCGTGATCGGTGGAGGATCGGCAGGTGCTGTTGTAGCAAACAGACTCTCTGAAATTTCAAATTGGAACATTTTATTACTGGAAGCTGGACCGGACGAAAACGAAATAACAGATGTCCCCTCATTAGCTGCCTATCTACAGTTAACTAAATTAGATTGGAAGTATAAGATTGAAGCTACGGGAAGAGCTTGTCTCGCGATGAAAGGTGGCCGTTGTAATTGGCCACGAGGGAAGGTTCTCGGAGGATCGAGCGTTTTAAATTATATGCTTTATGTTAGAGGTAATAGACACGATTATGATTATTGGGAAGCCTTAGGTAATCCTGGTTGGGGTTACAAAGAAGCACTTTATTATTTCAAAAAATCCGAAGACAATAGGAATCCCTATCTTCGAAACAATCCTTATCATTCAACGGGTGGTTACTTGACCGTTCAAGAATCACCATGGATCACACCCCTCGCTGTAGCATTCTTGCAGTCTGGTGTAGAATTAGGCTACGATTTGAGAGATATAAACGGGGAATTTCAAACCGGTTTTATGATACCGCAAGGAACTATTCGAAGAGGCAGCAGGTGTTCCACGGCAAAAGCTTTTCTTCGTCCTATAAGGTTACGCAGGAACTTTCACACGGCTATGAATTCGCACGTGACAAAAATAGTTATCAATCCTTTCACCATGAAAGCTGTCGGTGTAGAATTTGTGAGAAATGGTCGTAAGCAATACGTTCGAGCTCGCAAGGAAGTAATTCTATCAGCAGGTGCTATAAATAGCCCTCAAATTCTTATGCTCTCCGGTATTGGACCAAAGGAACATCTTCGTCAGATTGGCATACCTCTTTTGAAAGATCTCAGAGTCGGTGAAAATCTTCAAGATCACGTAGGAATGGGCGGTCTTACTTTCCTCGTTGATAAACCGGTAGCGATAGTTCAAAAACGTTTTTATAGCGCACCAGTGACTATGCATTATGCAGCCAACGGAAAAGGACCTATGACCACTCTCGGTGGTATTGAGGGATATGCTTTTATCAACACAAAATTTGCCAACAAGTCTATCGATTATCCTGACATACAAATCCACATGGCACCGGCGTCGCTTAATTCGGACGGTGGCGTACAAATCAAAAAGGTTTTGGGAATAAAAGACGAAGTTTACGACACTGTTTACGATCCGATTGCAAACAAGGATGCCTTCACTTTCATACCTCTTCTCCTCAGACCCAGATCACGTGGTACGGTTAAACTAAAAAGCTCTAATCCCTTTCACAATCCAATAATTGACGCTAACTACTTCGACGATCCGTTAGACATAGCCACTCTCGTTGAAGGTGCGAAAATAGCCGTTAAACTCGCCGAAGCGAAAGTTTTCAAACAGTTTGGTACTAGGTTACATCGACTGAAGATACCTGGTTGTCGACATCTTAAATTCAGTTCAGATGCCTACTGGGAGTGTCATATTCGTCATATTTCCATGACAATTTATCATCCGGTCGGTACAACGAAAATGGGACCTCAAAACGATCCTACAGCAGTTGTGGATCCTAGACTAAGGGTTTATGGTATCCGAAATATAAGGGTCATCGACACCTCTATAATGCCGACGATTTGTAGTGGTAATACCAATGCACCAGCTATCATGATTGGTGAAAAAGGTGCAGATCTCATCAAGAGCGATTGGTTATCTTATTCAACCAAATGATAGTGTGGGAACTAGTATCTCCATTTAATATAAATAGGCATTCGTGAAGAGATTGACCGAAGGACCTAGATAGCTTAATGATTACAAAGCGGAAGACCTGGGTTTGAGTCCCGGTTAAAAATCTTTTAATGAATACTTAATACAATACTTAAAACTTACTATAAAACTTTCATAAAAATTTGTTAACTAATATTAGGTAAAAGGTAAAGCGAAAAGAAATAATTAACAAAGATATTGTTACGTTCGATATATTTGAAAGTATGAATTAGAAAGACTGGGACAAGCAGAAAAAAAATCAAACCAGGAGCTATGTGTACAATTGATGTCTATTTTACGACGGAAGATTTTTAACATAGCAAGGATAGTGCTAGTTAAAAATATACACGACTCAGGTATAATTATCTCCGTGTGCCATAAAATTCTAATAGCGCTTAATCTAATCTAACGATTGTGTATTATTTCTATTTTCTTCTATTTCTCTTAATTCTCATCGTTCTTTTAAATATAAAATTAATTGTAAATATTATGATACGTATAAGAAGAAATATATGTATATATATTACCTGTATATATTATTTACCATTAAAAAATATGATACATAATAATAAAAATATTATGTAAAGAAATATTAAAAAATACGATAAGAATAAGAAAATCGTAAGGATAAGATAATTGTTTAAAAAAAAATTTGCGATACTGGATTATTTTTGTCTTCCATCAGCAAGAATTTCAATTATTAGCACGTTTTATAAATAAACTGATAAACAAATTGATATTGTCATAAAAGGAAGAAGAAAAAGTACGGAAGGCAGTACTCAATGATTGTTATTTGAAAAAGACCGAGTATTATATATAAGTATTCTTTTATTTCTTATTACGTGAGATTGAGTGTCCGACAAACTTGTTATTTTCTTCCACATATATACTTCTATACACACACACACACACACACACACACACACACACACACAATTATTTTCTTTGTTTCACTCTCTTTAAACAAATTTAACAGTTCCGAGTACAAGACAAACAATTCTTTTTATAAAAAACATTACCAATAGAAATTAAAATTAATGGCAGTAGGTATATGTCGAAAAAAATTAATAATAAATCCTCTGGAAAAAATAATTAGAATAATCTTATTTTGATAATGGTCCATCATAATGAAATTCGTGATGAAATGGGGATAGAAAAAAAAAGATAGAAAAGACTTACAAGTTGTTATGTAAGTACTTCTAGAAAGTGAATTTCTAAAAGATATATATATATATAAACCGGTTAGTTAAGTTTGTGAACGCTTCACAAGAGCACAAGAATATAAAAGGTAGTATCGAAAAGTATTTCTTTTTAATTTCTTCGTTGACATGTTTGCAAATTAATGTGATAGTGAGAAAAAAATTCTTCTATATAATTGATTTTCGACATGATGTTACGAATAATCATTGTATTATCATTACTTTCTTTAATATCTACGGTAAAAAGTGCGACATTTTTCGATCTTTTAAAAGAATATAAAGACAAGGATGTACAAATCAAGACAACTTATTACCCTAAATGGGAGAAATACGATTTTATTATAGTCGGAGCAGGTTCCGGAGGTTCGGTTCTCGCTAATCGTTTATCAGAAAATAAAAATTGGAAGATCTTATTGTTGGAAGCAGGTTATCCGGAAAACTTGATACAGCAGATTCCTATATTCGTTAATATACTCCAAATGACGGACTATAATTGGGGTTATAATGTAGAACCTCAAAATAATACCTGTTTTGGAATGATCAATCGGCAATGTGCTTGGCCACGTGGAAAATCACTCGGTGGAACCAGTACAATTAATTATATGATTTTTACACGTGGCGACAAGTTGGATTATGATTATTGGGCGGCCTTGGGCAACGAAGGCTGGTCTTACGAAGAGATTCTACCATATTACATAAAGAGTGAAAAATTCGACGTTCCTGGTAAGTTCAAATCAAACCCATTCACCTTATTTTGTAACTATATACCTAATATCCAAATAACGTAAACAACAAGAAATATTATAAACAAACGAAATATAATACAGTGAATGATATATGAATGGAAAACTCATGTAAAACATTTTAGTTCGTGGGATCGCTTGGATCTCAGTTACCCCAGAATAGGGGTGTCTTAACCCTCCAACGAGAGTAGTCACGTTTCGATTACTCACCCTTCTTGTCTATTCACTAGAGCCTGAACGTTAGTCAGACTAACCGAATCATCATCCTTCGTTCGACTAATATCTTGAAATTTTTCTCTTTCGAGATCTCACTTGTACATTACTTAGAAATATTTATAGAAATGTTTAAAATAAAATCTATAAAGTAGGAAATATTGCAAATTGAATAAAATTAATTAATACATTACAGGTATTATTAATTCACCATATCACGGAAAAGATGGATACTTGTGCGTTGAATACGTTCCTTTTCATACCGAACTATCCACAGCATTTCTTGAAGCTGGTAAAAGACTCGGTTATGATGTTCTCGACTATAATGGCGAAAAACGAATAGGTTATTCATATTTACAACTCAACATGGACAAGGGAGCACGTTGTAGCGCTTCAAAAGCCTATCTTAGAGTGAAACGACCTAACTTGGACATCGTAACTGGCGCAAGAGTAACAAAAGTTCTTATTGATGAAAATCGCCAAGCTTACGGCATCCAATACATCAAAAATAACAATAAAAAACTCGTATTCAGCACGAAAGAAGTGCTTTTATCCGCGGGTACGATCGATTCTGCCAAACTACTTATGCTTTCGGGTATAGGACCAAAGGAACACCTCGAAGAGCTGGAAATTCAAGTGATTCAAAATTCTAAAGTCGGATATAACATGTACGAACATATCGGTTTCCTCGGTCTAACCTTCTTAATAGATCAACCCGTATCTCTATCACAAAGTAAAGTGTTTAATCCGCACTCGTTATGGGAGTATGCGTTTAAAAGAAATGGCTACATCGCTATACCTGGTGGTGCCGAAGCTTTGGCATTTATAAGAACGAAGTATGCTCCATCTGAAAAGCCGGACATCGAACTTCTTTTTGCTTCAGGTTCGATACATTCAGACAATGGTCTAGGCATTAGGAAGAATATACGAATGACGGACGACCTTTATAATACGGTTTATAAACCAATCGAAAATAGAGATGGCTTATCGATCTGGCCGATAATTCAAAGTCCAAAAAGTGTTGGTCGTCTTACCCTGACGTCGAAAGATCCTTTCGTACCACCCAAGATAGAGCCTAATTTCTTTTCTCATCCTGACGATATCGAAATCCTACTTGAAGGTATAAAACATGCCATCAACGTATCTAAAACGGAACCTTTCCTTGCATACAATAGTCGATTACATGATATCAAAATACCCGGCTGCGAATTCTATGAATTTAATACCGACGATTATTGGCGATGTGCTATCAAATATTTACCATTTATGATGAATCACGAGATAGGAACCGTCAAAATGGGACCCAAAACTGATCCCTATGCTGTTGTTGATTCGCGTTTAAGAGTTTATGGTATAAAAAATCTCAGAGTAGTCGATGCATCTATTATGCCCACTATACCAATCGGCCACGTAAATGCTGGTATCTTCATGATCGGTGAAAAAGCTGCTGATATGATCAAACAAGATTGGTCGAAAGACGCAACAGGAAGTAACTAGCTAGTTCGTTCAATTCGACTAACACGCATAGTAAACTCGAAGTAAATATTACGTCGATGTATGATTACATTGGTCAAACACGTTCATGGTATAATTGTTTCTCATTTATGATCTACCTTGTCCTTGAGCTCGCAAGTGCTATCAAATATATAATATAGGAATATACGATTAATAAATAAATCCCGAGTTTTATTCTTTACGTCTATACAATCATGTTCAATCTAATAAAATATGAAATATTCGACGTCATCGATAATTCCCAACACGATAATTCACATAATTGATTCATCGAATGTTTTATTCGCAATAACAAGTGCCACGAAGCGATAAGGAAATAATTTATTTTTTACGTTTATATTATATATTAACATATATCATATAAACTAAAATGTGGTGGATATTATATGTTCGGGGAAAAAAAAAAAAAAAGAAAAATGCGAAAAATAATTTTATTTTTATAAACTCTTTTCTAGAAATAATCGTAATAACATAAAATTGTAACAGTGTTAAATAAAATATCTCGATAAAGAAAAGAAAAACGTTGAACACGTGTATTTCAATCTCATTCAATAAGATGACTCATTTCCATAAATATCCAACGTTGAAGCAAGACTTCTAGTGGCGAACTAAAGTCACGAATTAAATGTTTTATTAATATTTTTTACAGTTTCACCTAATTATAAACTAAAATAATCATGGCTAATTAAATATACATCATATATATATATATATATATATATATATATATATATATATATATATATATATATATTATTGATAAAAATCGGCATTTATTTATTAATCTTATATTCGTTATGTATTTGATCGTACTTGCTCAATGACATGGTAGATCATAAACGAGAAACAATACAAATATATATGTATGTATATATATATATATATATATATATATATACATATGTATTTGTATTCGATGATCCTCGCGTGATCATAAATCATAATTATACCATAAACGCGCTTGAGCAATATAATCATACATACAACGTAAATATATATATATTTAATTAGTCATGATTATTTTATTTTATAATTATAAAGTATATATATATATATATATATATATATGCAATAATTATTTAAATTATATTTGATTTAAACTTTTTAATTGTTTTTCTTGAAAATCGAAGATATTAATGTAATACTTATATATCAACTTGCCTCGAGTTATAAACTTATTCCATTCGTTTAGTGTTTTATTAGACATTTAATCTTATAATCAATTGTATTAACAAGCCTATAACCAATACAATTCATTTATCATTCTAAGTTTAAAATTATAGTCAGTAATTCCTTTTCCTTTTTTATCGAACAATTTATATAATTCCTAATACTAGATTATATTATATAGATGATAAACTTATAGATGTAGCAACACAAAATTTAATCCTTTTAACGACAATTGTTTAGAAATTGATCCCGATATAACTTTTACAATGATATTTGTTTTTAAACAGATATTAATCCAAATTGAAAAAGAAAAAAAAGAAAAAGAAAGAAAAAAAAAAGAGAGAAGTAAAAATGTCTGTTTTGTCTAAAATTCTTTCAAAGGTACAAATTATCAATATTAAACCAAACATATAAATATTATACAATTTAGAAATATTTTTTTGATATGATAAAATGCATAGAGATAAATTTTGCATGCGTCAATCTTTTAGCAACTAAGTATTAATATAAATTAATATTAAGTGTCATTCAATTTCATTGTATGATTCATTCAAGATTCAAGCATAGCAGTCCTAAATCAACATTCCGCATTGCTTGAAGTAATATAAATATTAAATAAATAATGCTAAATGTACCTGATACAACGAGGGCTTCGTTTGGACCACAAGTGTGAATGTTTCCCATTGCCTAATAATCTTCTTTCTAAGTAGATGCAATAACAAACCGGCACTGCGATGGAACACCACTAATTCGTATAATATAGACACTTTTATCGCGTTTATACAACAAATATCTGCTAAGACTCTTTCGGAGGACACAGTCGGCTCATTAATAACGACTATTAAACACGATTTAATCTAAATGAGAACTATTAAGGTTACAACGTTACGGGAAGCTCGCAAAGCCACTACCCAAAATTATTTGTAGCTTTTTCAAGCCTCTTAACTACGCAGTGCTGCCAATGTCATACGAAACGCCATCTACTGTTAGCTTTTGAAAGCTATCCACTTTCGATTATCACAAGATTATCATGCGATTATCGATTTTTTAATTTAACCTTGTATACACATTAATAATAAATAAGGAAGAAATAATCATAATCCACGAATTTAAACATCAACGATTATACTTAATTGTTATTTTTATTTTTTAATTTAATAAATCATTAATATCTTTCTTTTAATTCAATCAATTTTTTAAAGACAACTCTACGAACAAACGATTGTTAAACGAATTGTTAAATATATGACAAAATGACTCACACTTTTAGTTTTGACTATTGCTACTGTCCTTGTTCAAAAAAAATTCTTACTAATTGAAAACAGAAAAAAATTTATAGAGGAAATTCATTCCGTACACTCACATTGATATTATATGTGTATAGTCGATTTAAAAGATAGAATCGTTGTTGTTGGTCGACATATCGATTACCATACACTGCCTTAGGCAGCAACAACGCTGTCACAGCATAGGAATTTTCGATATGTTTTCAACTGGATGTTTGCCTTTTTTTGACAGATTAGACCACTCATGAAGCATTCTGATTGTTGCTTTTCTTTTAAAATGAAGCATTAAATTTACAGTGAAATATGGCACAATCTATTTTCGACGCTCTGACAGGTAAAACTTGCGAGTGTTTTCAGTAGGTGGGGTTAACCAATAAAGACTCAAGAGGATAATATGATAATTTACAAGAAGAAAAGAATAAATTTGCTACTAACGTCGTTTCGTATCCCTTCGTAGGTGTTTCACTCGATAGCCCTTCTGTACAATCTTTAATAGAATCTCAAAATCTTATTACCGAAGTAGAACAATCAGGTATGCATAGAACATTACGTTCACTAAGCATTTTTCATAATGAATTCAAGAGAGTTCATAGTATAAGTTCATTTCTTCAAATTTCAGCAATAGATCAAGATGAAGAAGATATATTTCAGTGTGGAAAATGTAAAAGTCAATTCACATCGCTTCACATGTTCGTTTTACATAAAAGGACACATCAAAAAACGCAAGAACAAACGGTGGATTTGAGTCAATTTTTAGTAAATGACGAGAGTCATATTGTACGTGCTGAAGATACTAGTCAAGATGAATCGCAATATAATCCTCAAGAAACATTCGTAAGGACGGATCAACTCGGAGGATCTATTATACTCGAAGAAACTGATATGTTGTTTAGGTAAGTTAGATTTTCTCTATTTTTGTTGTTAATTTTCTTAAAAATTAATACAAATCTCATATAATGTTTTTTCTTTAGTATGGATCAAGAAAATGCAAATTACTTTACAACTGACTCTACATTTAGTGTTCCAATTATATTAAGTTCCGAAGGTCTTGATGCCTTCACAAATTCTGGAATCATAGGAGATAATGAACCTATGAAAAATGAATCGAAAGAGATATCCCAGATTTTACAAAGTGATATCTCTCAAGAAGAAAATTTGATTAATTCTATAAATTGTAAAACATTATCGCCTGACACAGTATCAATAGAATTGGAAAATGTGGAACAAGCACAAAATTTAAAAGTACACATTGTTTTCATTCTCTTTTTCAAATATATTAATTTGTTTACATATATTATATTTTTATTCAAAAATTTACTTGTGTTATTACAGTATAAATGTGGTTATTGTAGTAAACAGTTCGCAAAAAAATTTTACTGGCAACAACATGAACGGTCTCATACAGGAGAAAAACCTTATCAATGCGTAGTGTGTGGAAGAGCATTTGCACAAAAGTCTAATGTAAAGAAACATATGTCATCACATAAAGTGTGGCCTGGCACTGCCATACACTCACTACCACCTGAGGTATTATTATTATAATATAAATTTATCATTTTATTATATATTAAATTTGCAATTAATTAGTAGTATTTGATAGGTTCCACCAGATGGAAGTATAGATCGTACCTATCACTGTCAGTTTTGTAAAGAAATATTTGATTCGTACAAAGCTCTAAAGGGCCATCTCATAGTTTCTCATCTAGCACTGAAAGTGTACAAATGTGTGCAAAGTAGTTGTAGTATGATGTTTTCCGAACTAGAAGACTTTTTGGAGCACACTCGTAGTCACAAACGGTCGGAATATCGTTGTCATGTTTGCGGTGAAGTGTTTAATACTTTATCAGACTTAGGACTCCATCAATATGCTCATTCCGTCCAGAAACAAAAAACGACAGAAAAATATTATTGTTGTTCTATATGCAAATCATCATTTTCTAATTTGGAAGCTTTACAACATCATACAGAAACCACCACACATGACTATGCTTGTTTACATTGTGGAAAGAGTTTCTTGATTGAAAGATTTCTAAGACGGCATTTAAAAACACATGCTTCATCTGCTCGATTTGCGTGTGAAGATTGTGGTAAAGCCTTTAAAACAGAGCAATATTTAGCCAATCACAAATTAATTCATAGCGAGGAAACGCCTTTTTTGTGTCCAGTACGTGTATACTTTATTTCACATTTGTATAATTGTATTAACAAATTTTAATATGTAACAAACTTATTTCAATGTATTTTTTAATATTAGCATTGTCCAGCTAGATTTAAACGAAAGGATCGACTTGGTCGTCATATGCTGATTCACGACTTAACAAAAAGATTAAAATGTCCATTTAGAGGATACTTGGGTTGCATGAGTGAATTTTCACGTCCGGATAAATTAAAAAGGCATCTTCTCACGCACAGTAATATTAAACGCTTCAGTTGCAGTCACTGTAATCGTAATTTTCATCGGGCACAAGCACTCAAACATCATGAAATGAACAAACATAGTTTAAAATGTGATATTTGTTCACACGTGAGTATTTATTTCTATAATTAGTTTATATAAATGTTGAAAATTATAATTACTAACTTATTTCATATGATAATATTTAGGCATTTAAAACTAAGGATCAATTAATTACTCACAATTGTGATCAGTCGATTGAGACTAAAAAGCACACAAGTTCCCAGTTGCCTAAAAAAGCATCTGGTTCATTCAAGCCAAGAAAACCTACTCCAAAGAGACAAATGTCATCAAAGGCTGCTATTGGAGTCGCCGATAAGGAAAAATTAGAGAAATTTAAGGCTGATGAAATACAAAGAAAAGTAATAACACATTTTCTACAAAAATTGTTTTTTCCTAAACAATTAAATATAATTTTTTAATTCTTTTGATTGCAGATTACCTCGGAAATGTTAAAATCAAATGATTCGAAAGATGATTCGAACATTAAAAAAATAGGAAGCAATCCGATTTCGAGAGATATTGGTTCGACAATCGAAGCACTTATACGATGCGATTCGACCGAAAGTGAAATAAAACGCAACACCGATATATACACGATGTATCAAACGGGCGAATAGTTTTTAAATATATTTTTTAATCCTATTTAAATTATATAGCCTATAATATAAATAAGTTATTGTCATAGTACGTGCAATGGGATCATTGAAAAACTACAGGTTGCATTTTACAATAGCGTACGATATTTTGTAGTTTACATATCTGTGATAATTGTATTATAAATATTAACAACATAAGTAACTTATATTTCTCTATGTTAAATATTTTAATTATTGTCTTTTGAACCAACGACATTAAAATTGAATAGAAAAAAAATGTCGATGCATAGAAATAACGATATATATTTTATCTCATTAGTGAGAAACTAATCAAGAAAATAATCTTACGTATGTGACGTGAATCTTGCCTATCTTTAATTGATTGTATTCGGAAGGATGTGGTTATCAAAACCGCAAGCCTTTCCAGTTAAGACCAACCGTCAAGAAAATATGTTCGTTACAGTCAATTTGGACGAAGAGGCCTGTATCGTTAAGATTCAAATTGTACATTTCCTATCACTATTTTACACATAGGATCAAAATATTTTGTTTCTTTTGTGATTATACGGATAATAATAGATATCTATGTAATCGAATAAATATTTTTTGCGTTGCATTTTTTAATTCACAGATAATCAATATCGAAGAAAACAATCTTTAGTGAAAATAAAAGCAAGATGCCTTCACGTGGAAAATATCAAATTGCAAGTCAGGAAGAGCGTAAAATAGCACAAAGAGATCAATCTTTTAGAAATTGCGTAGCTACGCTATTTGTGTTCTTTATATTATTCTTGCTTGTTCTTATTGCAAATTTATTATGGAAAAAAACTAATACTTCTTCATCTTCATCTTCCTCAACTAACGTTGATGAGAAACGCTTAATGGGATACGTAAGTATAATAAATATTAACAATTTCTAATTTCTTAATACATTTAATATTTATGAAAGATGACAACATACAGCAATATAATAATGGATATAAAAAATCAGAAGAAACTACAACTACAACTGGAAACACAATCGACACATCAATCGACATTATTACAGAAGAATATATATCTAGTAATGAAAAGACATCTCATAACTTCGAAAATACAACAATGCAAAAATTTTTAGAAATGAATACTTCAAGAACTTTATCAGATATTATAAATACTCTGAGTAATGATACTATAACAACAAATTCACAAAATCGAATTAGTACAACTGTTAGAAGAATGGAATCTACAGAAGAGCCAAAAGTTCATTATAGCAATATTACTGATACAACCTTATTTGAAAATGAAGTTTCTGAAAACGAACGAGAAAACAGTTCTACAATGACTTTAACAATAATTGCAGAAGCAACAAACGAAAGTATTGATAAAACTGAATCTGATAGCCAAGTATCTACTAAATACTCAACTATTTCTACAGATAATGAATTTGTTTCTAACAGTTCTTCATTTGATCAAATTAGTTCTAAGGAAAATACAAATACTATTACAGAAAAACTAAATAACATAACAACTGCATCTTTTTTCTATCTAAATACATCTGAACTGTCTACTGTAACAAATATCACTAAAAAAAACAATTCTTCTTTAATAAATAATTCTACTAATCAATTCTTATCATCAACAACTTATAAACCTATTGAATTTATATCAGAATCAACAGACTTTACAAAAAGTTTATTTCCACAAGTGGAAAATACCTTTACAAAGGAAACAGTAATAACGAACGAATTTGTAACAAATATATTTATGACATCAAACACAGAGTCTATTTTTACTACAGATAGTTATATTACAGATATTGAAAATAATATATGTAATTCAGGACAATGCAAACAAATAGCTGCTAAAATATTATCCTATATGAATCATTCTGCTGATCCATGTGAAGATTTTTATGAATATGCTTGTGGTGGAATGATAGCAGATCCACAAATCATAGACCTAAATTTGGCAAACAAGGCATATCATAGAATAGCTAGTGTGTAATTCTGACTTTAAAATTATATAATCATATCTTAAATAATTGACAAAATTTTCTAAAAATTATCAAATACTTACAGAACAAATGTTGGAAGATGCTGATAGAGATCCACCTTCTCCATTTACTAAATACTACAACAGTTGTATGAAATATGAAAATATAAATATAGATGAAAGAATAATGATAGGTAAGTATTCAATTTTAATGCAATTAATATTGTTAAATACAAAGGAATATCTTTTAGTAAATGAAGCAATAAATAAAATACAAAGATTTGATCACGAAGAATTTAAAAGTAATTTCACGAATTTGTATGCTGAATTATTAAAAAGCTATAGGTGAGTTTAATGTGATGCTATGAAAGATCTAGTCTATGTTAACACATTAATTTTGTATTAAGCCCTTTATTATTTGACGTGGCTGTGGATCTTGATGAAAACAATCCAAGTTCATATACTATCAAAATAGGACCTGTACTTGATAAAAATCTATTTGATAGTGAAAACACAGATGATCTTTGCTATGCAAGTGAAGCCGAAATACAAAAACAATTTGTTGATCTTGAAGATATTTATGAAGACTATACAACATGCAAGGTACAAAGTGAAAATATACTAAGATTTAATAAAAGTTATATAAATTAAAACAATGTATTTCATATATTTCCTTAAAGCAAAATAATACAAGATTTGTAAGTTCTATAACCAATGCTTTAAAAGCACTTGGAGTTTTTAATAATTCTGATAACATGGAGCAAAATGTGAGCATTACAGTATTTAATATTGATAACGAAATAGTGCAGAAATTCTTTTCTGTAAGTAAAATTATTCTTTTATATATATTATTTTATATATATATATTTTATATATTTTATATATATTACCTACTAATTTTCTCGTTTTGGCAGCTATTTCCATCTGAGAACGAAATTCGTAAAGCATATTTAATGAAGAATTATACTGAAGTGTCAATAGATGAATTAAATAAAACAACTACATTTGTGAGCATCATATTTAATTAAATATTAATTTTATCTATTCTGATAATAAAAATTTATCTAAACATATTTACAGATAAATTGGTATAATTTAACGACTTCATTAATATCCAAAAATGTAAATGCAAAATTCCAAGTTTATTTTTATGAAGAATTAGTAAAAGGTTTACAAAATTTAGAAACTTTTTGGAAGAACGAACCAATGTATTTTCACAATGCTATTTTAAGTCTATATGCACAAAAACTTTATCATGACGTATGTATTTATAATTAAAACATCAAGAATACTTTATTTTAATTAATATATTAATCATTTTTTGTAGTTAATTATAACAAAACATCAAGATATGAAACAACATTGCCTCAAAGTTAGTACAAATCTATTAAGATCTGAAGCCTCTAATTTGTATATGTCTTCACTGTCTGATAAAGAGATTACATTTATGAATCGTACGGTAAGAATATAATGAAATATAGTAAAATCATACACAGAATATAATAACATTGCTCCAATGCTTAGGTAAGAATACTCTTTGATGAACTAAAAGAAACTCTAAAACTAGAAATAAAAAAGAGATCATGGGTAACAGAAGAAGAACGTCAAGCATTGCTGTCAAAGATAAATGATCTTAAGCTTTCTATACCGGAAGTTCCATACTTTCAGTATGAAGAAGAATATAAGGTATAGAAGAGATTCTAATAGACACGAGATCAAAGAATTGCATTTTCCCAAGTGTAAATGACATGCTACAATTAATTTTATTAATTGCATAAATTATATTATTTTCCTATATTCTTAAAATATTGTTTAATTTTAGTTTAATCTATCTGATAATTACTTGGAAAACTCTTTAAATTTGATGAGAAGATATAGATTATCAATATATTCTGTAATATCATTAGAGATAAATCCTGATACACCAAAACAAATGTACGTATATATAGATATTTATTTTACTTATGTCAATGAGATTTTTTATTTTGATATATTACATTGCAGTTGGACACACTATGCTACACCTTTTCAATCGAAAGGCGTTGCAGTTTATAGTTTGAATCTTATTATTATACCTTTTGGTGCAATTGATTATGGTGACGTGTTTATATCAAATTATGAAAGTTCATTTAGTTATTTAACATGGGCGACAATTGGCAATTTAATAGCGCGTCAGATTTCTCATCATTTTGATGCAAATGGTAATATAGTTATATAAATATAATTTACATATAAAACAATTGATAATATAGCTTTTTAACTAATAGCATTAAAAGGCCTTGAGACATTTTTTTTATTATTAAATAATGGCAGCATTTGTTATACCCAAGGTATGCACTATTGGAATCAAACTCGAAACACTACCTGTTCTCTGGTAAGCAAACATACAATGTTTGAAGATTATATATCCTGCCATAAAGATAGTATTTACAAAGAAAAGATGAACATGACACTGCCACTTACTTCTCAGAAAATATCTTTTAAGGTAATATATAACTACCACCACAGATCGCATGGCACACATATTATTTTTTTAAATACTGGTCTCATATAAATTTACTTTAGATTTCAGAATTAACATTAAACGAATATTTCTCCGAAATCATGGGACTTAGATTAACACATGATACTTTTGAAAGGCTACGATCGTTTTCAAAGAATTATCTTCCGTGGCTAGAACCAAACATAAATCAATTATTCTACCTTACTTATGCTCAGGTACCTTTTCACAGTTAAATTTAAATTATTGCTAATTATTATCTCTTTCTCAAAATAAAGCTGCAATAACAGCAATATTCTCTGAAATCCAAAAATATTTATAATGGATTTTACAGATGTATTGTACGAAATCGTTATTGACAACATCTTATATCTCTCTTCATGAAAACGAAGAATTACCTAGCCGTATCCGTGTCTTCGTTTCTGCATCTAACAATAACTTACTGGGCGAAACATGGAATTGTTCTAAAGGATCACAAATTGTCCCCAGTATTACTTGTGATGTCTTTCCATACCTCAAAGAATCAGAAGATACCGAAATCTTTTCCAACTGATTATAACACAAAGAAAAATTATCTTTTAAGATAAAGTACTACTAATAACAATATTTTGCATTTATTCTCAGGAACAAGATTTTTTTTCAAAACACTCATTCATACGCTCATAACAATTAAAACGTACGTACATATATCCAGTCCTATTTTGCTAAGCTTACAAATTCATTCGTACGCTTCAGAACGACTAGAAAGTTGCATAGTATGATAAATTAACCATTAATTTGGTTAATTATTACAAGGTACCGTCTTACTGTTCTTTTTTATCCAACGAATCCACAGATTGTGCGTGATGTGCCATATCCCCTATAACAAAAAATATAATATTGCCAAATTTAAAATAACTTCTTAATGCTTGAATAGACATGATAAAAATGATATTAATAAAAATTCTTTACTATTGTATATACATACATACATATATATATATATATATATATATATATATATATATATATATATATATATATATATATAATTTATAATAATTTACCACAGTTGAATAGATTAGTTATTTCTTTAATACAAGTGTTAAATATAAGAATGTTAAAAAAGAAATATAACTTTCACAGAACTTTTCGGAACCTGAAAATGTTTTGTATAGTTTATACACTGTTTTCATACTATATTTAATAAATACAAATCAAACATTAACAACCAATGTTTAAATAACATTTTTATAGACAGCACTTTTATTTTAGAATGATGCAGCATTAACACATACCACTACAAGTTACATCCAAGCGGCTCTCGTGTAGTTTGATCACAGACTGCTTTTTAACGGTTTTCTTATCCGTCTAAAACAGCAAGCATCATGTAAAGGTTGCACAGAACACACATTACATTAATAAAAGTTAGTTCAAGGATTACTAAGGAATTATAGTTAATAATTATACTACATACCTCAAAGTACTGATGCCACAAAACACAGCCATAGACGCATAACACAGAAACTAGAGACTGACAAAGAAGCCAAAGAAGTATGTTTAAGGCTTGTGTCCGTTCAAACAGTGCTGCACCATGACGGATACAAAGTAATGCTTCCGTTACCATAATGGCACCATATACCCAACACTGAGTCCCTACTCTACTGCATGATGGATCAGTTACATACATATAATATTGCCTATAAATAAAAAAAAAAAGCAGTAATATTTCTTTCCATAGTTTGTAGTAATATACTTGATTCTTGATTAAAAAACAAGTATAAAATTAAGGCACATGCATGCTTCTTTTAATGTTAAGCTATCACGTTAATGCATTAAAGAATATAATTTTAATGTTTAATGTTAATCTATTTAAAAATTCTCTCACCTAACTGATGGAGCAACGATCACTCCAATCAATACCAAACGTGTTATGACGAACGGATGAGAAGGTGGGAATTCATATACATGTTTCAGAAAGAATGTATTCAGCTCAGAAACTTGCCAGAAAATAACTAGCTGGCAAAGAGCTACAAATCGCATATGAGTGCACGTTGGATCTAACCATCTTACGGAAGTCCAACTACCAGGAGTAAATTGAAGAACTGCTCTTTTTAATTTTCCAGTAGTACTTTCTATGTCCCTTATACTGACCCATTTATACTCTCTCATTTCCAAAATAGAACATATCTTTAATCCAACCCAAATGCCAAGACCATTACATACCAAAACATCAAGTATAAAAGCATCCCACCAACATTCAATAAAGTTTGGTAATAAATGCGCGAATGCTATTTCTGTTACTTCCCACATAACGCTAATAGCCCAAAGAATACCAAGATGACGTATAAGAATAGCTTTAAAGGCCCAGCCTAAAAAGTGAGCAAGTGCAAACACATCCAAGTGATTCCATATTTTTTCTATTGTAACATCTGAGCAATTAACACCATATTCCTTATCCATGTCTATGTGGAAAGATGCTAAACCTGGATCCACCCATACAAGAATTTTCCTAACAGTATCATAATTTTGAAATAACATAAAGAGTAAACCCATCAAATAAAGTACACTGCAACCAAAAACGATTCTCCAAACAACTGGATGTGGTCTTGTAAATGGTCCATTTGGAAATGTAAGCACTGATATAATAAGGAAGAAAAAGATAACGCACAACATGCCAGCCCACATGTTGTCCTCCACATTGTTGGTATTCCTACATAGGAATGATTTTATTGTTACTTTTTAAATTACGATTACACATGCAATCTACATAATTAAATGTCAACGTCATTCCTCGTAAGTACCTTGTAAAAGCTGAATAAATTACAGCAGCTATTGAAATAAGAAGCAACGTGATAGTGTGTGGTTTGTAAAAGAATTTAATAGATATATCGTCGACTGGTCTTTCATTAATATTTGGGAAACTATCGGTTCCTTGTCGTAATTTGTGCCCTTCATTATTGTCCGCGCTACTTTTACATTTTGCAACCTCGTTTTCTTCGCTTCTTCTTAGCTTCTTCAACAAGTTATCATTGTCTCGATCCTTATTACAACTCATCTTCGATAAATAACGGTCGTTTTTTAAATTTGTACTTTAACCATCTCACACGTAATTCTCCAATGTTTCTATCCACAATTTCACGTAATATTTAGTTAGCTTATGAGTTAAACATATATTGAAAAAAAAAAGAGGAAAATGACATTAGCGACATCAAACGAAATTCATTTCTAGTAATTCATATTATCTAACAACAGATGGCAGATGATGAAGTTGTTATAACTGAGGATTTAATAAATCGATAGAAATGTAAAGAAATATTGACAAATTAAATAAATAAATCTATACAATAATATACAATAATATATATGTATGTATAATCAAGTAAAATTAATGCTATTGATAGGAATATTTATTTTTATAAAAAATATCGTAAATAATAATTTCTAACTTTTCCTTGTCGTAATGTTGTATGTATAAGCATTCCATTGTTTAGAATTATTTTCATTTGCATTTAATGAGTAATGTATGAGCGATCAATTATTATGTAAAAAATCTTGTTTTTATAATATACGCTATTTATGTGAAATATAAACAGCGTATAAGAATGTGCATGCAGTACAATAATATAAGCCGTGTAAAATTCATTTCTAAGACGATAATAAACAGAAAAAATACCTTGTCGAGAATATAGATATTTGAGCGTAATGGAGATAGTGTAATTCAATATAACCTTAAAAATTGTACAGATCCTTACCGCAGAAAAGTAGGGGAGAATTCTCCCCACTTTTTTTGATACTTCATGACTTTGTAGGACCAACAGGAAAATCCCCAAGAGTAAATATCGCGACATCTGTGTCTATTGCTTCGTAAAGAGAATGCACTTTATCGTTCATTTTTCTTTCCTATTTGAAGTTTAATGCGAAAACGTCTTTTCTGAGTGTTACCGTTTTAATTTATATTTTTATATTAATATGTTTTTACATCTTTTTAAATAAAAATATAAAAACGAAGTAAAACTTTACTCATTGTCAATGAAATATTCACGTTTCGTAACCACGTGATCTTCTAAGTGCATTAATAAACCGGCGCAGTGGAAGACGAAAACTCTACAGCTTCTTCGAAAATTCTTTTCGATTTTCTCTTATATCTGCAACACATTTTTAAGATAACTTTTTTGTTTAAATGGCAGACTTTTTAGATTCTGAAGCGGAAGAAAGCGAGGTTAGTGTTTTAATATGTTGTCACGCATTGACGTATCGTATTATGACATCGTTCTGCATTGTAGAGTTAACCTTATGTTATTTTAGGAGGAAGAGGAACTTGATCAAAATGAGAAAAAGAAGTTGAAAAAAATAAAGGCAGTCGAAGAAAGTGACGAAGAAGATGATGGTCGGTGAAAACTTACTATTATATTTATGATTATTCCCAATTAAACATGTCACCTTTTTTTTGGCCCATTTGTCTAAAATTGATTGTAGTGAATAAATTAGTTTTTATTATTCAGATGATGGAGAAGAAGTAGCAGACTTGATTGATGATAATCCAATAGAAGAAGAGAGTGATGTTGAGGACAGTGATACTTCCGGTGGTACAAAAAAGAGAAAAAAGAGCGACGATGAAGATTTTGATGATCGACTGGAGGAAGAAGATTATGATTTGATAGAAGAAAATTTAGGTGTCAAACTTGAAAGAGTAAGTAGAACATAATCTTTTTTCTAGGAAAACAATATATTAAGACAAATTTTCATTCAATTCAGAAACGCAGATTTAAACGTCTAAGAAGAATACAAGATGAAGAATCAGAAGATGAACAGGAAAAGGAACCAGAAGAAGAACGAGATGCTATTGCTACTGAGCTATTTGAAGGCTCTGGTGATGTAAGTTCTAAACAATTTATTTTATTTTATCATTTGAAATTGTTAAAGATATATATATATATATATATATATATATATATATATATATATATATATATATATATATTATTGATTTATTTATTTATTTACCTGCATCTATAAGGAAAGGGATATTTTCGTGGTATGTATTTTTTAACTGCATGCAAATAAATATTAAATCCAAAAAAATATATGTAATAAAATTGTAATTAGATTCATTGAGAGAAATTCTCTCTACTCACGTCTAATATATTTTATTATACAGGAGGAAGAACGACGAAGTGAACGTAGTCATAGACCAGAAGTGGAGACTCTTGATGAAGAAGGAAGTGAAGGAGATGATGACATGAATGATTTTATTGTCGATGAGGATGGAAGATCTTTAGCAGAAAAACGTATGAAAAAGAAACCTATATTCTCAGATGCGTAAGTATTAAAATCATATGCATTACATATTATATTATATACATACAGTAAAATATTAATTTATTTGTATTGCAAACAGTGCACTACAAGAAGCACAAGATATTTTTGGGGTAGATTTTGATTTTGATGAGTTTGGTAAATTTGGAGAAGAAGATTATGAAGAAGAAGAAGAAGAAGAAGAAGAAGATGAATATTTGGATGATGATGTTGATGAAAGACCAAGAAGACCAAAGAAACAATTTAAAAAGAAAAGCACAAGGAAAAGTATTTTTGAAATATATGAGCCAAGTGAGCTGAAGAGAGGTCATTTTACAGACTTAGATAATGAGGTATTTACTAAGTTGAGATAATTTGTGTTTTGTGTTAAATATTTTAATACAATACTAATTATTTTTTTCGAATCTATTATTCTAGATTCGCAATACAGATATTCCTGAAAGAATGCAACTTCGTTCTATTCCTGTTACACTTGTAGTTGAAGGTTCTGATGAATTAGATCTTGAGGCTGAATGGATATATAAACAAGCTTTTTGTCGACCTACCATTTCCGTTCAAGATGCTCATTTAAATGAAGAAGCCAAAGAAAGAGCCAAAAAAGGCCCACAAACTATTGGAAAAATTAAAAAAGCTTTAGATTTTATGCGCAATCAACATTTTGAAGTCCCTTTCATTTCATTTTATAGAAAAGAATATGTGCTTCCAGAACTAAATATCAATGATTTATGGAAAGTATACAAATTTGATGCCAAATGGTGTCAATTGCGTCAACGAAAAGAAAATTTATTAAAATTATTTAAGAAAATGAGAAATTATCAGTTAGATGAAATTATGAAAAACCCTGATGCTCCATTACCTGATAATGTGAGAATAATAAAAGATGATGACATTGAACGTCTTAAAAATATTCAGACAAGCGAAGAGTTAAATGATGTTTATCAACATTTTATGCTTTATTATAGTCATGAGATACCAGCTATGCAAGAAGTTGTACGCCAGAAAGAAAGAGAAACGCGTCGTGAAGCCAGAATACAAAAAAGAAAACAACAAATTGCTGAAGCAGAAGAGAATGGTGAAAATCCTCCAGAAGAAGACATAGAAGTAGCAGAAGAAGAAGAAGAACCAGATGAAACCTTAAAACAAGCAGTGAGGAGTGGACCTTATTCCACATGTAGAAAAGCAGGCTTAGATCCACTTGCCAAAAAGTTTGGTCTTACTCCTGAACATTTTGCAGAAAATTTGCGTGATAATTATCAACGTCACGAAGTGGATCAAGAACCTACAGAACCTATTACAGTTGCAAATGATTTTTGTAGTTCAAGATTTAAAACTTCAGATGAAGTTCTCAAAGCTGCGCAATTAATGGTTGCAATGCAGTTGGCACGCGAGCCATTAGTACGCAAATGTGTCAGAGAAATGTATATGGAAAGAGCAAAAGTATCAATAAGACCTACAAAGAAAGGTATTAAAGAAATAGATGAGAATCATCCTATATACTCCATGAAATATCTTAAAGACAAACCAGTGCGAGATCTTGTAGGAGATCAGTTTTTAAAATTGATTATAGCTGAAACAGATAAGCTTATTAATATTTCGCTGAGTGACACAATAGAAGGAAATACAACAAGCAATTATGTTGATGAAATGAAGCAGCTTTATTATAGAGATGAATTCAGCAAAAATGTTCAAGATTGGAATGCTTTAAGAGTTGGCAGTGTAGAAATGGCACTCAATCGTATGGTAATACCACATTTGAAAAAGGAATTGAGAACAAATCTTGTTGCAGAAGCAAAAGAATGTGTAATGAGAGCATGTTGTCGTAAAATGTATAATTGGATTAAAGTAGCTCCATATACTTGTGAATTCCCTGAAGAAGAAGATGAAGAATGGGACACAAGTAAAGGTCTTCGAGTGATGGGTTTAGCTTATGTACCTGATTATTCTCAAGCTGCTTTTACATGCATAGTTTCTGCTGACGGTGAATGTACAGATTATGTAAGATTACCACATTTGTTGAAAAGAAAAAATAGTTTTAGAGAAGATGAAAAAGTCATGAAAGAAGCTGATTTAATTACACTTAAAAATTTTATTGCAACAAAAAAACCTCATGTGGTTGTCATAGGTGGTGAATCAAGGGAAGCGTTAATGATAGTATCTGATATAAAGGAATGTATTTCGAATCTAATGGAAGATGAACAATTTCCCAGTATCCAAGTTGAGATTTGTGAAAATGAACTTGCTAAAATTTATTCCAATAGTAACAAAGGTGTATCTGAATTTAGAGATTATCCAGAATTGTTACGACAAGCTATATCTTTAGCGAGAAGAATGCAGGATCCTTTAGTAGAATTTTCTCAATTATGTACTGCAGATGAAGAAATATTATGCCTCAAATATCATTCATTGCAAGATCAGCTTCTTAAGGAAGAACTTCTAGAAAATTTGTATTTAGAATTTGTGAATAGGGTAAATGAAGTTGGTGTTGATGTTAATAAAGCAGTACAACAAGCTTATTCTGGAAATCTAGTTCAGTTTATATGTGGCTTGGGCCCTAGAAAAGGGCAAGCATTGATTAAAATATTGAAACAAACTAATCAAAGATTGGAAAATAGAACACAACTTGTAACAGCCTGTCATATGGGACCTAAAGTATTTATCAATTGTGCTGGCTTTATAAAAATTGATACAAATAGTTTGGGGGATAGTACAGAAGCGTACGTAGAAGTACTAGATGGTTCAAGAGTGCATCCTGAAACATATGAATGGGCAAGAAAAATGGCAGTAGATGCTTTGGAATATGATGATGAGGATGCAAATCCGGCAGGTGCTCTAGAAGAAATTCTAGAATCACCAGAAAGATTGAAAGATTTAGACTTGGATGCATTTGCAGAAGAATTAGAAAGGCAAGGTTTTGGCAATAAATGTGTTACATTATATGACATTAGGGCTGAATTGAACTCTAGATATAAAGATTTACGTTTATTATACCAATCTCCAAGTCCAGAAAAATTGTTTGATATATTAACTAAAGAAACACCTGAAACATTCTACATAGGTAAATTGGTATTAGCAACAGTAGTTGGTATAAGTCATAGAAAACCACAAGGAGAACAATTGGATCAAGCAAATCCAGTCAGAAATGATGAAACTGGTTTATGGCAGTGTCCATTCTGTCTTAAAAATGATTTTCCTGAGCTTTCAGAAGTATGGAATCATTTTGATGCAGGAGCTTGTCCAGGAAAGGCTACAGGTGTAAGATTAAGATTAGACAATGGAATATCTGGCTATATTCATATTAAAAATTTATCTGATAAACATGTTGCTAATCCTGAAGAAAGAGTAAGCATAGGCCAAGTAATTCACTGCCGTATTATCAAAATCGAAGTAGAACGTTTTAGTGTGGAATGTACGAGCAAAAGCAGCGATCTCGCAGACAAAAATCATGAATGGAGGTAAGATATCACATTTAATAGTTATTTATTGAAAATTTAATGATTTAATAAATTTTTGTATTTGCTTTTAGGCCACAGAGAGACATTTATTATGATACAGAGACGCACGATAAAGATGTAAAAATAGAAGAGGATGCTAAGAAAGTAAAGCAGCGGCAAACATATGTAAAGCGTGTTATTATACATCCGTCTTTTCACAATATTAGTTTTGCGGAATCGGAGAAGTTAATGCAAAATATGAAACAAGGAGAAGGCATAATAAGACCAAGCAGTAAAGGTGCTGATCACTTGACTGTGACGTGGAAAGTAACAGATAATATTTATCAACACATTGATGTAAGAGAAGAAGGCAAAGAAAACGCATTTTCCTTGGGACATAGTTTGTGGATAGGCAATGAAGAATTTGAAGATCTAGATGAAATAATTGCTAGACACGTCAATCCAATGGCTGCATATGCTTCAGAATTATTAGATTTTAAATATTACAAAACAAACGTCGAAGGTGTAAAAGATAAAGCCGAAGAGATATTAAAAGAACAAAAGAAACAAAATCCGGGTGGAATTCCATATATTATATCTGCAGCTAAAGTATGATTAATGCGAAAAACGTTTACATTATAAATCATAAACGTTTCACTAACTTTACTTCTTACATTTCAGAATTATCCAGGAAAATTCCTCCTTTCATATTTACCTAGAGTTCGATGCCGTCATGAATACGTTAGCGTTTCACCAGATGGTTTTAAATTTAGAGGACAAATGTTTAGTAGAGTAAATGATTTATTCCGTTGGTTCAAAGAACATTTTAGAGATCCAATACCTGGCCAATCAACACCAGGCACTCCACATGGTGCTTTAACTTCCAGAACACCGTATCATACTACACCTGGAGCAGTTACAGGTACTTTGTTGTTTATTAGTCTTTGTTATTATTATTATTATTTGTACAAAAATATAAACTTTATTTGTATACACATTATGTCTCAGGAATGAATCAAGATGCAATACAAAGAGTGGCACAAAATTTACCACATCACATGTTGCATTCCCTATCACAAGTAGCAAATCAGACACCACATCATTACCCACCACATACTCCAGGTGCAGCAAGTACCACAGCTTATGGCGGAATGCATACGTATCCAAATACACCTTATACTCCTTCCGGACAAACTCCATTTATGACACCATACCAAACACCTCATACTCCACACCATGCACAACAGACACCAAATCATCATCAGGGCCCATTTTTACACCCAGTATCATCATCGATACCATCTGTAACTCAGAGATCAATGCGATCTCACAGACCTATTCCATCCATGTCTACACCCTCATCTGGGGATACCATGGATTGGAGTAAAGCAGCAGAAGCATGGGCTCGTTTGAAACAATCCACTCCACGAGGATCGTAAGACAATACTATTTATGATCTTATAAAATTTAATTATAAAAAATTCTTTTTTTTAAATCTTATTAAAATTTTATTAATGCAAATAGTGGTAGCACTCCAAGATATGAGGAATCCAGAAAAACACCACGAAATTATGAAGATTCCGCTGGAAGAACAACTCCAAGAAATAGAACTCCGTCTAATCGTACGCCATCCTATAAATCGCCACGAGGCACACCATTTACGAATTCTAGTCCACGAAGTATGTCTCTTAGTGGAGATGGTACTCCTTTATATGACGAAAGTTAACCCATGAATATAGTTAAGATTAAATTAAAATATGTATTAACGAATGATTAATATGTTTAATTGGTATAGGCCATACATTTTTCATGTATTTTATATAATGGCAAATGGTAATATTGTACATATATGTACATAAATATATATACATATAATATATAGGGTAAGATTTTAAATGGAATACCTAAATATCTCGAATGTATTTTTGAAAAAAAAATTTGAAACATAAGTTGTTCGGTTTTGGGAAGTATTATTTATTTTTAATTCAGTGAAAGTTTTTGAAGTTATTTCAAAATTAACTTTATTTTAATTTGTTTAAAATATTTTTTCATTTTTTTATAGTCCACTTTCTATGATATTTACCGGCAAAATAATTAGGACAAGTAGAAGAGAATAAGTGGTTTTTTTTTTAGAAAAATATTTTAATAAAAAATTAAAATAGAAGATCTAATTCTCTAATTTACAATACAGATAATAGAATATTCAAGAAATAGTCAAATTAACTCACGTTGAGGCGGTTCAGTCATTTAATTATCTTACCTTTTCTCGACAATTGACAATCGCCAATTGTCATATATATATATATATTAATTATAGAAAAAAATTTGTAAATGAGTGCAGCTTACAATTTTATTCGTATTCAACCGCGCACACGAATGAATCAAATTCTTCCGTCTCACTTTATCGGTAACCCTTCCATTCGCAATATAGTAGTATAACATGCATAAAATAGTCTAACAAGCATATACATCGATATGACTAGGGTAATTCATTTTCACTATTTTTAAGGATTGGTTGAAAGCATTACCATTCTTCAACTGAAGGAAACCTATAAAAAAAATACATCGACACAATAGTCGCATGGTAGTTTCTTGATTGCGCTTGTAGTTCATATTATATATTATAGAACCAACTGAATTTGGATCTATTAAGCCAAAATCGAGCAATGTTGTTATTTCTCACCATAGATATTTGACAACGCAGCAACATATTCGATAATCGAATTATATTTTTGTCCAATCTAAGAAAAATTAATAATTATAAATTTATATTTTATTGATGAACAAAAATATATATTACCATTAAGATCGTTAATAAATTAATGAATAAAATAGTCATTTCTAATTGTCTCTGCTTGATATTCGAAGTTCGATATATCGATATTTATCCAGCTAATCAATCATCAATTTATCGAACAACATCGTATCAAAATCGTCCTTCTTCTTATACTTGCGTCTCATTGGTTAGTCTAACTAACGGAAGTGTAACAGTAGTAAAGCTGATCTGACTACGTAGCATAAGGGGTCTTCATAACTACTTACACGGACCGCCGCGGTCATTCCATGGGACGCTGACGAGAAAGCGTTATAGCCGTTTATTTGAAGACGGAAATCAATTCTCTCGTGTTATTATTTCTTTACGGCATCAAAATTCTACTATCTTCTCATAACAGTCATCGTTTTTCGCATAGTAAGTTTGGTGAGTTTAATTATCATAATATTCTTCTCTACATTTCGTTCATCGGTTTTTTTCACTCTTGTTAATGGCGTACGTGCAACTACGATGGAGTATTTATTTAAAAGGATCGATATTTTCTCATTGTTCTTCGATCCTGTAATATAATTGCAAAGTTTTCTAGAACTTCAGGATAGAAATATTGTATTTCGCATAATTAGTTATCGATTCCAATTTTATTAGGTCATATTATGTGTATATATACATATATATATATATATATACACACATATATATATATAAATTTATGCATTATCAAGTTTATGTTGTATATTGTATCACATCTCTCTCTATTCAGGTATTTTTTGAGATATTTTTAATTTATATTATTAAATCTATACGTATTAAAACAATGATCTGGGTGATGATAATTTCTGTTTCTATTCTTATCAAAACAATTTAATTGCATAGAAATTTATATATCAAAGATATAGGACAAAATAATGTTCTTCCAACAATAATAATTTATTTCAAATATAGATTATTTTTGTGCTAAATGTAATTGCATGTTTAATATCCTTTTTTAATAATAAGATCATATATATTTATATGTTAATATATGGGCCATGTATCTGTAATATTAAATTCTAGTTTGTTTTGGAAACTAATTTTTCATAAAAGATTTAATAAGTAAAAACTTTATTATTAATTTATATAAGTAATATTTATATGTTGAAGACATAATACACACCAATAACTTCTAAAATTATTATTTTTAATTTTTCTATAAATATGAATTCTTTTTTGTTTCTTTTTTTTATGACTAGAAATGAAATATAAGTGTAAGTAACGTGTACTTGTACGATGAAAGGAAGGAGACAATGGTAGTTACAATTTCTGATTGCCCTGTGCGGTTTAGGTACAGTGTGGAAAAAATGGTGTGTGTTGCAGGATCTTAGGCAGCTCAGTGTGTGTTAGGTGTCAAGAACAGATTCGTCATCAGTGGACATTTGTACAATGACTTGGTGCAGTTAACTACTCCTTTTCTGCTTCTCCATTTCATTGTCCTTCGTCGATGGGCCCTTTCCTGCTCGGTCATCTTTGTTCTCATCGACTTCTTATCTTTCGTCGTACCTTTTAGCTGTGAGTGAAGAAAGAAGAAGTTTCTGAAGTTTCTGAAGTCGAAGGTAATACTTCAAAGTAATGTAATAAAATTAGTTCATAATTCTGGAGGGAAGTGTTGTGATTTTACTAGAGGACTTGTTCCTCCGATGTTCTTGAGAGTATAAGAACATATTCGTTTAATTGCTTAAGTGTCTCTGCTCATCCCCTGAATATATATATATACACATACATTTACATATATATATTTTATAGTATATGTATATATATTTTAAATATATATTTACATGAATATATGATGCACATATGTGTGCTGTCTTAAAAGGATATAGTTATGTTTTAAAAATTAAAAGAATTGGTAAGTAATATCAGTTAAAATAATAGGAGGAGTGAGAATATTCATCAATGGATATATAATAATTAAAATATCCTTTATGAAAGAAGTTAGAATATTTATCAACAAAAGAATTACTTCAGTATTTAAAAAGGAAAAAATTTTCATTTAGAAGTTTATTTTTAACAGTATCATTTATTTTACATCAAAATCTAATCAAATTATGTGCTGCACAATAATTTGATTGATATTATTTAAATAAACAAATTTTTTACATTAAACATGATTGTCAAATGCATAAATTTTTTCTTCTTGAAGGCAAGTGCTTACATACTTGTTGATCTAAACATCTTAACATATACCACTATATTATTTTTTATAGCAAATTTAAGATATACAGTTAAAGATACTTGAATGTTGTTTGGTATATAAATATATACCAAGTATTCATGTAGTGTCATATTATGTTAGCTAATATTTCAATTTCACACCATCTATATCATTGACTTTTTTTTAAACTATTAAACTTTGATCAAAGTCTAAACAATGCCTATATAAATATAAACTTCATAGATAATAGGTTAAAATATCATACTATATAATAAAAAAACATGTAAAATGAATAAAGGTAAGTTGACAAATAAGATATGTTTACCATAATGTGGTAATTAAAGTAACATAAAATAACGTAAATATGGAATTCTTTATTTTAACAACATCCATTATGTAAAAAATGTGTTACAAATGAAATGAAACTTCGATCAAAGTTGGTAACCTAATTTGAGTATGTAATTTATAAGTTCTTTGTACGCGTTCCTTTTATTCTATATTCTATATCACAGATCACCCTTGATTTTCATTTGAATTTGCTTTTTCCCTTATATTATAACCACAAGGTCCGTTGATTATATAGAATCTATTATGTAAAAAGCATATATATTTATGTGTATATGATAAGATACACACAGGATTTATTCATTTTCTGAGAAAATTCCTATTTTATTACAAAAAGAAAAGCATATCGAGCTCTAAATCATAGAAACTTTCGATGTGCAGGTTATTTTGCATTTTATTCTTGAAAATACAAATATAAATGTATTATTAACAATTTCGTTTCGTTATTCCGTTAAAAATGGCGCCATGTTTAAGAAAGATATATATATATATATATATATATATATATATATATATATATATATATAAAATTCTAACGAGATTGAATTAAGATCAGGATAAAATCGAATGCTTGAATTTTAATCAGATTTGTCTCTATGGTCAATCATTATCGAATCAACGTTCATGAAAATAATGGTAATATTTAACGTGACATGATATTCAATGATATTATTCGAAAGACAAGTAAAAAAAAGGGAAAACGAGTGTGGAGAAAAAGAGAGAGTCTGCTGCAACTTAATCTTGCCAGTCCTTAGCCTGCTGCGAAGTTTGGTTTTTCAACGAGAGGTCCTTGCAAGCTGGGAGTCATCTTGTACGAGTGCATTTTTAATCGATTAAGATACATATATATATATATATATATATATATATATATATATATCTTATACATGCTATAAATGGATCTGACGTTTTATCGACGTTTTGTCTTTCGTTTCTCTCGTTGTCTAATTAATTTTACATCGAAATACGGAACAAGAGATTATTATATCGACTTAGAGTTTCTGAATATCTATATATTTGCACTGCTTATTGTTATTGTTATTGTTGTTGTTCTTTTATGTTTAATCAGCAAGGAATTCTGATTATATACACGTATCTACACATTTGTGTTTTAGAAATTAATTGGATTGAATAATTTAGGTAAGGGTAACACGTTATATACACGATGTTATATACATCGAACGATCGTTACCTACTTCAGTCCCCGAACTCAACAAATACATCTTTTGCCATAATTTGATATTAATCGTTATATTATTGATTATGTGAATGCTGACTATATATTTTTTTATTTTTTTTTTATTTTTCTTTTTTTTTTTTATTCTTTTTTTTTACATTGAGAAATAACAAATAGGTTATACGTGGGAGCATACATTGCTGGATGTGACCACAGACTTTGGTCATGCGACAATACTTATACTCATGATTCACGGCAAATTTAATCAACGATGAAGATAATTTTCGTCATTTTGTTAAACAGAAACTAAATGACGCAGTGTTCATATTCGCTGGAATTATATTATACAATTAATATTTAATATGCTCGAAGTTCTTGTAAGATAAAAGGAATAACAAATATAGTATTATATATATATATACATACATATATATATATATAAGGATATATATGTATATATACATATATATGTTTTATCCTCGGACATGAATAGATACCTACGTTTAATCGTCGACATAAATATATTGGAAAACAAATAAAAAGGAGTACCATTCAATTTTGTCGCGATGCACGTTCGTATCTTTTCATGTTTCAGATCGTCAAGAAAGAGAGAGACAGAGAGAGAAAAAGAAAGAAATAGAGATAGATGGAGCTTATCGTGATAAGCTATTTCATTAAATCTATATTTGCTTTGCCCTTTTCTTATTCCAATTGAACGTATAATGAAAACGCGGCATCGATTATAAATAAGATTTCGTCAATCGAACTTCTTGCATACGTCGAATCAATGGGAATTCTTATCGTCGATCTCTCACAAAACTTCGTTAATTCATCGTTAAACTACAATATTTTTTGTTGCAACGTTCTCCTTGCACATAAATTTCTTCAGAAGTTGCAGAATCCTTTTCTTTTTTCTTTTTTTATGTATCGAACGAGTGGGAGAAAAAAGCAAAAAAAAAAAGAAATATGATAAATATATCCTTACTCTCCTCGTCGATACTTATTCGTCATGGACGATTGATCGTAGCTATCTTGCGCACGCGCATGCGTGAAGTGGCTTAATACGTCTCTGACATATACATACATACAATATATATGCACACACGTGTTTACGTAAATTCGTATGAATACATTTTACTGTGTGAGCATGCGTGCGCACGACATATATATATATATATATATATATATGTATATATATACATATGCTGCATCGAAAGTATATATCTAAACATGTGTATGTAATGTTACATTTGTCTCTCTCTCCTCTGTGCACGACAGTAAAACGATCCTTTTTTATTCGGTCACACGGTTACTAGGTCATATATTTTCGAGAAAAAAGCTAAATATTTTTTACAGAATAAAAGATAAAAAAATGTTCACGTTTGATAGAGAACTATCAGTAATCAAATATTGCGAAATGCAGAGGGAGGGGAAGAGAAAGAAAGAGAGAGAAAGAGAGAGAGAGAGAGAAAGAAAGAAAAACAAGAAGAATAGGAGAAAGAGAAAAAATAGTGCTATAGATAAAGAAAGGAGAGGGGGAGAGCAGATTCAACGACTGTGAAAATCGATGCAGAAACGTCGCTACTAAACATTCTCTTCGCAAAGGTGATTTCGACGAATCAACGAGTGTATTTTATGTCTCCATTGAATATGAGTAACAATCGAGTAAAAATATACCGTATGAATACTGTTCTTATTTATTTATTTCTTTTTTCTTTTTTTCTTTTTCTTTTTTTTTTCTTCTTTTTTTTTTTTAATTTTTTTTTCATTTGTTCAAACGAATTTTGAATATGTTAATGATAACAGAAAGAAAGAATCATTTCTTCTCTATTCTCTCACTCTTCCATCATTTCTCAGTTAAAGAGGAGGATAGAGAGTGAGTAAGTGAAAGAAAGAGGGACAAAAGACAATAACCTTCGTGTGTCCTTCGAACGAGAGAGTGAAAGAGACAGTGTTCTACAACGGTAACGTTTCGAACGTGTTTCGCCGGAATCTCTCGGACGACATTTTAATCCTCATCGACAACGCATCGGGAGAAAGAGAAAGAAAGACTGATCGGTCATCATCGTCTTCTGTTCGAGTCTCAAAGGGATGACAAAGGAATCCTGACATCGGTCTTCTTCCACATCGAATCTGCAGGGTCCCCTTGTATTTCTCCATTCTATTATTATCATCATCATCATCGTTTCTTGAACGAGTTCTCTCTGTATGCCGTAATACTCGTCGTTTCTCGTTCTGACGACTAACCTTCAAATGGGTCCCTCTATCTCTGATGCTTTAAAACTCTCTTACGATATTATGATGAAATTTATCATCCTTTAAATTTTTTTGTTTATAAATCTCTTATTATTTCTTTCTTTTTCTCTATCTCTATCTCTCTCTCCTCCTCCTCCTCTCTCTCTCTCTCTCTCTCTCTCTCTCTCTCTCTCCTTCTCTTTATAATAAATATTTTACAAATCCGTAATTTTTTTAATCGACAGAGAGGGAAAGAGAAAGATTGATATATAAATATATTCCTATTATTTATCCTAATAATTCTTTTATTTCTTCATCTTTCTCTTTTTAAGATTCTTACAAATTTGTACCTATCCTTTTTTATATTTATTAATCGATAGAGAAAAAGAAAAAATGTATATATATATATATATATATGTACTTGTTATTATCCTAAAAATTTTTTTGGTCCTTTGATATGTTCTTCCTATCTACCCTTTTATCATTTCTTAGTCAAATGGAAATCACTTTTCTTGATATGAAAAAGGAAAACTTGTAGATACTGCGTAACCATATCCAGGTAGCTCTCTTTTCAACGCTGCTATCGAATTCGACGCATCGCTTCTGTTTTTTTTACATTTTCTTATCGAGATTGATCTTTTGTAACAAGAGAAGGAAAAAGTAAGATAGAGAAAAAGAGAGAGAGAAAGAGAAAGAGAGGGGGAGAGAGAAAGAGAGAGCAGTGGCTGCTAACGACAAACGAAGAAAGAAAATCTACCCCATCGGTGATTCGACCATTCTCCAAGCGGTTGTATTAGCTGTTAACCCGGAATATACTACTCTTCTTACATCTCTTGAGAATCTGTTTCCATATTGGAATGTAACAGGGCCTGTTACAAATTTTTACATCTCCTTCAGATAATAAATTGCACACTGAATTAGTAAACAATTATAATTATCTTTATGAATTTTCCATTTTTATTTTTTGATGAATTTTATTTACTAATTATATGTACAATTTTTCGAATGAAATTAATTTACATATTTCTATAAATTTATTTTTATAAAAGTTAGGCTCTAAAAATTTTTATTTAACATACTGGATTTATTTTCTGGACGTATTCGTTGGAGAACAAATTATATCTTTTATCTATTAAATTAACGTGAATTTTTTTTTTTTCTGATCTTGTTTATTTGTTTACTCGCTCGGCAACGTTCGTCGATGAATTGTTTTCATCTCGTGTATTCTCTTACTGTAAACATGAAATGTTAACATTATGGTTTTGATTTTAACTCGCTGCTGATAATAATACAATGACGAGAATTTATGTCGTATGTGTTCTATATTCCAAGATAACAAACTATATACACATGCTGTGAACATACAGTCATCTTCGAAGGTTCTAAAACTTGTCGTAAGTTATGGATAAATTGAATAATTAAACTTCTTCACCAAGTTTTGCGTTTCGAAATAATAGAATCTATTATCTCGATTTATTTATCACACTATGATCGTAATCGAGTCGATTATCGAATTATTTATGTACATATATTGAATTAGCTATGGCATAAATATTAATTTATACAAGTTATATAATATAATTTATGACATATTTAATACAATATTTATTATAATCAATATCGATTATTTCCTAATACATTACTTCAGGAAAAAGATTACGTTGTAATACGCTTTATAATTTCTTGTTCAGTTTGATAAAAAGATACATTCGAACAAATACTTTGTGTGTGTGTGTGTGTGTGTGTGTAAAGAAACACATACACAGTGAGAAACAAAATGATAGAGGTTAAGTGACGAAATAGTAAAGACTTAGAAAATCTAACTACAATACAAAGAATAGTTATACTGCTCAAAAGATTTTGTAATACAGATAATCGATATACTCTTCGATTCTATCTCGCCAAGTAAAAATGACCTTTAATTATTTGACCTTTTTTAGAAATTCAACTTTCTTTCTTTAGAAATCTTTCCTTTGGAATCCTTATTAAAATGCGTGAACACGCGCATAGAAACTTTTCAGTGCTATCCGATGTTATTGATACTATATAGTAGCAAAAACGTACGTGGGCGTATTTCTATACCTGCCTGCCTTATGTCAGCACATTTAGCAGTTGAATTACCGAAGACTTCGTGCCAATGGAATCTATTAAGATAATAAAGATCTCCGTTACATGTATCAACCTAAAATATCTTATTTTTATTATTCTAACCAATGACAATAGTTCTTAATGAGTAATAATATTCATGATAAATGAATTAGGTATTCTATTTCGGAAATATAATATCTATATTAATAAAGTTTACTTATCAGAAGCTTACATTTTACATCGACTTTTCATCAGTAACAACGATTATTATCCGGCAAGCTATTAATCTATGCAAGCCATTAATGTATGTGCGTTTATGGTCTCTTCTGTGTGTACCTTTCACGCAGTGAAAGATAAAGTGTTAAGTCATTAGTGTTATTAGCCTTGTAAGAGATAAAAAGCGTCAAGTCCTTATAATTGTGCCGTACAAAATGACTCTGAAGTGTTCTTAATCTTTTTGTCAAAAATATTTTGACGTCTGCATTACATTGATATTACATTTTTTCAAATCTTTACATGAGTGTATTGAATTTAATGTAGTTATAATATATCTCGTAATCAATAAAACAATCATTAGACATAAAAGAAGGAACAAAAATCCACATCCTATATTCTCCTTTTACCGAAAATTTTTCAGATTCGATGAATTGTTTCGTATTCGAACGTCGACAAATTGTTAAATATCGATTCTACTCTTTTGGTACTTAACGAATATATACCTATTCTTTCTTATCTAATTTTCGCCTATCCGTTCGGTTGCAGATACGTGAAAAAAATATCTACCGAAAATGAGCGTCATAATCAGACTACAGAATCTAGCATGGTCTGCCAACGCTTTGGACATCCGCCAGTTTTTCAGAGGGCTCAGTATACCGGAAGGTGGAGTACATATTGTTGGCGGTGAATTAGGAGACGCGTTTATAGCGTTCAGGTAATAAAATGAGTTTGTTATTGAAAGAAGGAAAACACTGTTCCTTATTCTTCGAAGCATTATTTCATTCACCACGATCTATTCTCGTCTGCCAATTTTCAATGTATACATCTCGTTAACAATGAGAGCAAAAAATTTGTAAATATAATCAGGTTCAAAATAGTCGATTCCACTAATCAAGAACGTGGTCAACTTTTAGCACGGATGAGGATGCTCGGCAGGCGATGATGCAAGATGGCGGTAAGATCAAGGAAATGAAAATTAAATTGTTGCTCAGTTCGCGCACGGAAATGCAGAAAGTGATAGAAGCGGCGAGACAACAAACGTTACATCTTCAATCGTTTATACAGACAGCAGCACCAGTAGCAGTTCCAACTCCTGTTGTTTCGGCTAAACCTGCTTCTCCGAACGACAGAAGGGAGAAGGACAATGACAGCGAATCGAGCAAGGATCGGAAAGAGAGACGTGATAGATCGAGATCGAGAGATAGGTCACGTTCTCGAGATCGTGACAGGGATCGGGATAGACGCGATAGGGATAGGAATCGTGATCGCAGACGTCGAGACAGAAGCAGATCGCGTGACAGAGAACGCGATCGTCGAGACAGACGGCGCCGTCGTGAACGCTCAAGATCACGTGATCGTACACGTTCTAGAGATAGGGATGTTAACAAGCGTAACTCGACAGGAGAACGCCGAAAGGATGCAACTGACGACGATAATAACGATGTCGTTTGCGTAGGACAATTTCACAAGGATAAATCCGCGTCTAGTGGTTCGGCGAAAAAACAGCCGATCGTTGAAAATGGAATTTGGGAAGTACCGCCTCAAACGCAAATACAAGCGACCCTTTTAACGCCAGGAATTTTAGGAGCGGGAGTGGCTGCATTGTCACAAGATAGCGAGCAACGATCCATGACCTTTGGTAATTCCGTTCTAGGACAGCAATCTTTGCTTCAGTCGAATCAGTTCTCCTTGAATGGTTTGAACGGCGTCGGAAATCTGATGCAACCTCATGTTCAGACATTAACTGGCCATACGGTCGGGATGAATTCGCTTCCTCAAAACTTGGCTAACGCGTCCTTGCCAAGCTTAAATAGTGGTATGGGTAATTTAAATCGGCCAAAAGAACCTTGGGGTCAAAACGAACAGGGCAGAATGGATCAAGTAAGATTTCCAGGTAGAACGACCCAATTTGGGGCGCAGGATGGTAGCATGTATGGCGCAAATAATGGTGCCATCAACTGCAGACCTGGTCTGAGACCAAACAGTGCTTTCCTGAGTAAAGTACAGGAATTAGAAGGTCGACGTAATCCACATGCTTTTCAAGCTGTAGCTGCGGCTGCTGCGTCGCAGTATGGTAATTTCGAAAATGGTCCAGATAGGCAAACGTCCGGACGAAATTCCAGCGGTTCCTCGAGATTCTCGAATGATAAATCTAATTCTGGTGGTTATTGCGTGGAGGTACGTAATATGCCATTAAACGCTACATACACGGATGTTCGTCATGCTTTTCAAGGTATCTTTATCAGAAAAGATGGTTTGAAACTAATTAATGATAATCACGGTAATCGAGTCGGTATTGCGTATGTCAAGTTCAGTAAAGCGGAAGGTAAGGAACTAGCTTTATCAACGCCAAGGTACGTTCGTGGTTCCGAAGTGGAGGTTCTTCATTTGGATGAAAGTATTTTCGATAAAGCGGCAGATTCTTATGCGCCAGAGAAAGAGGATGAGGCTGACGTTAGGGGATCTACTTGCATCCTTCTAACGGATTTACCGTCGTTCACCAAAGAGATGGACATAGCCAAATTGTTCCACGACTGGAAGATTAATGATCTTTTTATTACGAATATCAAGGAATCCGGGAGTACGCATTACATGGCTTATGTGCAATTCGCTAGATTAGAAGACGCCAAATCGTCTCTTGGTACTTCTTTGAAGATAGGTAATAAACAGGTAACCGCAACAGCTATTTCAGAAGAAAAGTTCGCACAAGCTAAAAGAGAGCATGAAAATGGCATGAGCCAAATTACTACCTCGGATTGTATTATCATGCGTGGTTTGCCATTCCAATCGATGGATCGCGATGTTCTCGATTACTTTTCTGACATTGGTATTGTACCTCGTCGAATACATATGATATTGAATCAGAACGGTAAACCTACTGGCGATTGTTTCTGCGAATTCGAAACGACCGACGAAGCTCTAAGAGCGACGGCAAAGAATGGAGTTCCTTTTGGTAAGAATATACCGACGATCGAACTCATATCGCGAGCTCAAATGTTGGAGACTCTCGAAATGACCGATCCTCAACTCATAGAGGCTCAGCAACAGCAACAGCAACAACAACATTATCCACCACCACAGGACGCACGGCCACGATTTGCTGGACCTATGCAAAATCATATGCCGCGTTTTGGTAATTCAGCATTTGGTCCCAGGTGTCCTCCAGGATTAATGGGTATACCGAGACATATGTTAGGTCGTCATCCTGGTTCCATGGATTACGTCGAAGGTTTCGGTAAACCCGGTTGCGTTCTTTCTTTAGAAAATGTACCATTTAAAGCGGACATTAATGAAATAATTGACTTTTTCGGCGATTTCGATGTAAAACGCGAAAATGTTATAAGACGTTACAACGAAAGAGGTATGCCTACGGGTGATGCACGCGTAGCTTTCTCTTCTCCTAGCGAGGCCCAAAGAGCGTTGAGAGAACTGAAGCATTGCAAGATGAGAGATCGGACCATATACATGAAGTTAGCGTGAGTGGATGTTTCCGGTCGTGGCAACGACTCCAAGAGATCGACTTTGCAAAGGAGAACGAAATAATTCATTCGCATCCTCGGCAAACTTATCCCCACGACCATACAGGTTTGATTCTTCTTTGTTTGTCGTACGTCGATCATTGTCATCGCGAATTAATGAATTCCTCGCTCGAAAGCTCGAGCTTTAGATATATAAATATTTTTTACAAAAATAATATATATCGTCCGTCGTATTTTTTATGGGAATGATACGAAGATGGAGCAGGAGAAAAGTTTCGTGCGTATTGCCTTTTGTAAATAGAGAGTAAACATTTTTTATAATATCGTTTCATCTTCGACTCCAGCGATCAATGGCCGATCGTACGACGACGTTGTTCCTCGTATGACTTTACATTCAACGTACATACAAGATATCATCGTCGTTTTCTCCAACGAGCTAGATAGCTAATTGTTAATCCTTACGAATGAGGGGAGCTTAGAAAAGACACAATCGGTAGTTTCTACGTTGATGATACTAGCTCCCTTTATTGCATCTTAAGTCATTTAACTACTGTCGTGGTATCTAAGTGTGTATGTTTATGATTTGAATCTAGAAGGGCGTTTTGAATGCGTCACGTGGCATCGAGACCTATATTTGTTATAAAATATCGTTTCGACTGCGAAAGATTCGAACGAACGACGTACTGCAATTTCTTTGGTATTAAACTCCAAACGTGATATATTCTATTACGATATGATTTAATTTACAAAGATGTAAATAGTCTGACTTACATATTCTCTTACACTAATTCGCGTTTTGTCATATTCGCGTGCGAAGATTGGATGCAATAAGTTAGTTTCGAGCTATACTCTAATTATCAGTATCTTTATGTTATGTCGAATAATAATTTTATTTTTTTTTGTTTTTATTTTATTTTATTTTACTTTTTTTCATCGGGAGTATACAACGATCTTTGTCTACATTTTCGGCCGGTTAGCAGAATATATTTTCATATAAAAAATTAAACAAATTAATAGGAGTCGATAAGAGAAATGAATTTAATGAACCTTTTTTTCCTTCATAAATTTTTTCTAACTCTAAACGAAAAGTTTAGTCGACAATATGGATACTATGTATCGATAATAAAAATAATTATTCGCGATCATTACGTAATTCTTATCTTAAGTCGTTGAAATACAAGGCAACGAGGCGCATGAATTTTAAGTACAAATTCGAACGCGAACGATATAGTAATTCTTTCACTAAACCGATAATCGACCGTGCAAGCAAGTATTGTTGAAGTAAGAATATTAAAAGAGATACATACTGTAATCGGTCGCGCGTGTCGTCGTTAATTTTCTATGGATGAGTATGTATATTACATACATTGCATCCGCGTATGTGTGTATTACGTATATATATTAAAAAAAAAGTCAAATTGTATATATAAATTATATATATACAAATATATATATATATATAGACACACACATATATATACATATATACATACTCCCTTCTCCAGTTAGTTATAAAACGTAATAATAATTTATAAAAGGCGAGTATAACGATAGATTTAAGCGCACTTTATCATTATCCTCGTTATAGAATTGCGTTTAACATAAGGACTTGAAAACTTCAATAAATTTCTATTCAAAGTGAATTTCTTCGTACTTGTTCATTTCCTTCTATCATTTTTTATCGTTCTGAAAATCTGTAATTACTTTTTCCGTAAGGACAAAAGATGTCGCTGATAAGAAAAAAAAATTTGATAAATGATTTAACGATTTTGTAATTAAACTTTGAAGGATAAAGATTATGATTATCTAGCAATCATGAATCATGATTTTTTTTTCCTTTTTGATTTTTTAATAGTATTACGTTCAGGTTCTACAGACGGTTCACGATAAACCCACTGTAGGAAATCAGCGCTGCCTAAATATTGAGTCAGGAGCTATTTCTGTTAACTCATAACATGCAGAAACGTAAAGAAGAGGGGCAGCACTGTACTCCCTTACTGTACGACAGCTACATATTGCATATATACGATAGCGTATACGGTATCGCGAGTTTAGCATATCCGAGGACGAGTTGTTAGAGGTACATTTACTTTATCCAAGCTAGCCTATGTACCGTGCAAAGCTCTTGCGTTAGCCCATTACGAATTATAGTCTTACCACGCTTTCCTTGGAATCCGGGAAATGGTAATGGCGCGTATACAAACCATGTTACAAGCTACATGTCAATTAAACAGGAGAAAATTCTATGTTGAGAAGAAACTAAACCGATGATATATGAAAAATGAAGTTCTTTTTAAAAATGTAACTTTTATATATCCCAGAAGATGATTATATTGAAATATTATTATTATTATTATTATTACTATTGTTATTATTATCTTCTATGTTTTCAGTACATATATGTTCCGTTATATTTCACAATTCTCTACAGACACATATACATTTATACTATGTGAGGACCATACAGATTTACCATTTTAGGTAATGACATGGTATATCATTCATACCGTCATATTGCTCTCATCATCGCCCTGACCACACGGTTAAATATACATATATGTATATATACGTGCATGGGCGTATCGTCTTTTCAATATTGATTTCGAAGTACTACGTAATCATTGACAATTTGTACACTATGTTTTTCATGGTTACCTCAAAAATTTCCAATACATTGCTTTTTGTGCAAACAAACGATGAGATTTTTCTGTAAATATGTACGTATGCTCGCACCGTGTTGTATAAAAAAAAAAAAAAAAAAAAAAAACGGTTGGTCTCTAATTCTCTTGCTTCTTTTGCCGGCAAACAAACGTCAAACGTTTATTGTCGGCTTCGTTAGATTCTACCGGCGAAAGAGTCTACTTATAAGTGGTCAGAGTTGGCTATAATAGGGTCAACGAAACTCTAGTCTCTCTCTTTCTCTCTTTCTCATACATACACTCTTCTCATCTTGTTCGGCCCGTATAATGTCTACCGCATAATGTCTAATCTGAAATGTGTATCTCCTCATTCACGGATAGCGAACATTCGTTGTATCGTTCTACTAGTTATATTACATTTTCCAACGAGTTCTTCCCACCTGTCTTTTTATGTTTTATTTTTTTTTATTTTTTTTTTAATTCCTTTAAATCAGTGATACTTCGTCGTGATTCGGATTTATGAAAATTACGGGTTTGACTTGTGCGCTATTTTAAATAATGACTGCAGAATGAAAAAAAGTTTCATATTAATATTTGTTCAATACCTCTTTTTCTTTCATACACACATACATACGTACACACGTACATATAAATAGCCTCGAACATTCTTTGTTCCTCATCGGAAATAGAACTTCATTGTTTACAGGGATACAGCTGTCCTTTATTAAAAGGAAAATGGCATTCGTTTATATACCATGTATATCATTCACGTCACTTTCGTTTTCGTCATACCTATATTAACGGTAATACGTTCCTATCTCTTCATATTCCTAAACTTTAACATATGTATGCATGTATGCATCGCTTATATTCAATTTAGATTTTAAATTCAGAATTATAATAATAAGATCACGATGAATACGTGATATATATACATATATATACAGCATATATACATATATATTATTTATTGATAAAAATTTCCCAACACATATTTATTTAGTACAGGGAACAACGATTTAATCACTGTAAATTATAATAACATCATACTAAATTGATTTCAGATTTAATCATAATCCATCCACGCATAAATTTCATAAGAAAGTTAAATAAGTGAGCATATTCGGACACCCTGTAGGTGGAAGGAACTCGTAGCACGGGAGTAGCGGGCGTCGGCTGGTTAGAAGGAACGAACGTTGTGGGTCGGTGGGAGGTTCGTAAGAAGGAGCGAGGAAAGAGAGAAGAAAGAGAGAGAAAGAGAGGGGGAGAGAGAGAAAAAGACAAAGAAAAAGACAGAGAGAGGGAAAGAAGGTTCGAAGCGTAACGCTTTGGGACGCTGCTCCTCGTGCTGCAGAAGCGAGCAGATCCCGAGCGAGTCTGCGGCTGTCGTAACCCATAGCAGCCCACCGCGTGTTCTCTCACTCTCCCTCTCTCTTTCTTCTCTCTCTATCTCTCTTTCTTGTTCTCCCTCTGTCTATCTTTTTCTTTCTCTCTTTCTTTCGTCGCGAGCAACGACGCCACGTTCGTCTCACAAGAATCTTTCTTTCTCTCAGTATCGGCTCGTCTCGTATAGCACGACGACGACGAGGACGAGAACGAGCCACAAGTGGAGAAGTGGTTTTCATTAAAGAAAAAAAAAAGGAAAAGAAGAGGAGGAGGAGAGAAAGGCATATCTCCGTGCGTGAAAGGATACGCAGAGAGAGAGAAAGAGAGAACCGTATCCTTTCTTCTTTCTCTTCTTCTTCCTATTTCTTCTTCGATGAACATTGTTGTATCACCTGTATCATCATCGAATTACTACAAATCGGTTTAATATATATTCAACAACAAAATGATGAGGAAATCGTTTCTTTTTCGTTTATTCACGTTTTATTTACTTCTTGGCATACTGTCGGCTTCGATTGTACCCAACGTCGTTGCGGAAAGAACGCATATCACACAACACGGACCATCAGAATGTCCGATCAAGTGCATGTGCTATCAGAAAACCATCCGATGTATGTTTCAGAAACTCAATCGCGTGCCACGAGTACCGACCAATACTACAGTTCTGTAAGTGAGATCGTTAGTGTTAAATATTAATCTTTCTTATTCTTATATTCTTCTTCTTCTCTTTTTTTATTTTTATTTTCTGTTTCATTTTTTTAAATATATGAAAAAAATGATCATAAAAAATCATGAAATCATAATTATAAAAAAGAAATCGAATTTATCCTTTGCTCAGGACGGTATTTCTTATTGATATATATATATATATATATATATATATATATATATATATATATATATATAATGTTAATAACAAATAAAATCGTCATATCCCGAGAATTTATTCTAATTTTAGTTACGACTAAAGAAACTGATAAAAGTTGTTATCCATACATACATATATGTATATATATTTATTTATCATACGTTATTATCATTTATGTTATATTTTGACCGCTTAAGATGCTCGCATTCGTTATCTTCAATTGGTAGTAAAATATTCATAAGCCTTTTTTTCAGATTACGTAATTAATTTTTTGTAAAAAAGAGTTATTAACATGTTATCTATTTAATTATCAAAGGATCTCCCTTGTTAGATCACTATTAATAACATTAACATCGGAAAATTGAAGATAAAGAGATTAAAAAAAGAAAAGAAAGAAAAAATATCTAATGGACAAACAATGATCATGTTATTTCGAGAAGTGACGAAGAACTATCGTTAAATTTCTCTCTTTATATATATATATATATACATACACGTATGTGTATATGTGTATTTTCACGAAGCATGCGTTTGATGTGTTGCCTACTGTGTTCGCTATTTCTGTGTTCACCGATCATCGTTCCTGTTCTCCTTTTCTCTATTTTTTTCATTAGCATTCTATCAGTGAAACATTGAGGAAAGCCAACGAACATAGTCGCTGATCATGTCGAATTAATATCAAAAGAAATTGACTTTTGCAATGAATGGAATTAGTCGGGTCAATAAATCATAAAATTTTACAACTCGTGAGATCTTATTCGAACACTGGATTAAATGTTTATTATAAATAATCTACCTGATTATCAGTTATCTTCTTCAATTTTCTCGTTTCGATATTATAAAGTAAATATCGCCTGCTATTGCTCTTCAATGATTGAGATATCATTTATTTTTATGTATCTACGTGTTATGACATACGTATACGCATACAAAGCTACAGCATAAAGAGAGTTTTACATAATACATTTCCACAAACGTGAAAGTTCTTCTAAAAATATTATTTCTTTTTTTTGCAATAACTTTGAAAATTATCAATAATTTTCGATTATTTTTGATCATTGCAATTACCATTAGGTTGGTCATAAATCGTCGATTAATCCGGTAATCATTCAACGTCATTATCAAGCAAGTCTTCGTAACAAATGATCCGTAATGAATCGAACTAGTGATCTCAACATTGTCCTGGCACACCCTTCTATCATTTTATTCGAACATGACCTTGCTCGTTTTCAGGGACATAAGATTCAACAACATAGCAGAACTACGAGCTGGAACGTTTCATGGTTTGAAGCATTTGCACACCCTATTACTTAACGATAATCATATCAAACATATACCAGCAAATGCTTTCGAGGGTGCTCCTAATCTACGGATTCTCTATTTGTATAAGAATCGAATCGAGGATATATCAGCCAATGCTTTCTCTCATCTTCCGAAATTAGAACAACTTTATTTGCATTACAATCGTCTAACGGATATAGGCAAAGGTACTTTCAACAATTTACCGTCATTGGAACGTCTCTTTCTTCATAACAACATGTTACAACGTCTTCCTGCTGATGCCTTCCAAAATGTTGGCCCAATGACACGTCTCCGTCTCGATAGTAACGAACTAGTTTGCGACTGTAATCTCCTTTGGTTAGTGGAAAGACTTGAGAAAAGACCAACTGATGAAATGGCAGCGATATGTCAATATCCTAATGAGATGAAGGGTAAACTGTTAACAACTATGACGAGCAGTGATTTTCATTGCAGTTGAGTAATAGTCTTTTCTCATGAATTTTCTCATTATATCGAGTTCCTTATCATTCCTAACAATGGAAATTGTTTTCCAGCAAAGCCGCGTATAATGGAAGGTCCGGAAGATACCGAAGTTAAGATCGGTGACACTGTAACATTTACTTGTCGAGTAACAGGAGATCCTGAGCCGGAAGTAAAGTGGATGAGAGATTCTAACGAACTTTATGTCGATGGTGAACGGTTTCTTGTTCAAAAGGATGGTACGTTGGTCATATCTGATGTCACTGAGGAAGACACTGGCGAATACGAATGTATAGCCAGTAGCGACATGGGTTCGACTAAATCAAGAAAAGCCAGAGCTTTGATAATCGCTTCATCTTTAAGATTTAGCCAATTGCCAGAATCACAGACAATCACAGCTGGTTCGGATGTTTCATTTGTATGTAAAGCCGAGGGTAATCCCAAACCGCTTATACAATGGTGGAACAATGATCAACTTCTTTCTACTGGTGGACGTATATTACTAGACGATGATGGAAGCGTACTTCGTATTCTAGCCGCAAAAGAATCCGACGCAGCCAGATACGTTTGTCGAGCTAGTAATTCCAATGGTTACGCGGAAACCAGCGTTGATCTCGATGTTCTAAACAGTGACTACAGTCCACCAAAACTAACCTATCAACCTCATGATATGGAGGCAGAACCTGGAGCTATAGTCGAAGTGCCTTGCAGAGCTGAAGGTAGACCGAAACCATTAATACAGTGGAAAAAAGATGGTACTTCTATCGCAGGTGATAGGACTCGTGTTTCTCGTGCTGGTAGTCTTTATTTGTACAACGTCACGTCTCAAGATACTGGAAGGTAACAGTTCGATTTAGAGCTCTCTTGCTATTGAACTTATATATATATATTTTATATATTTTATATATTTTATATATTTTATATATTTTATATATTTTATATATATATATATATATATATATATATATATATATGTATATAAATTTAATCAAAAATAGATACGAATGTTCGGCTGTAAACGATTACGGTCGTGCTACTGCTCAAGCTCTGGTTCGTGTTCGTCAAGTAGGAACGACAGACGCGCTCATTATAAGAGCTTTCAAGGATGCTTCAGAAGAAATAGATAGAGCCATCAATAAGACCTTGAAAAATTTGTTCAACAGCGACGGTACATCTCGACGAATCGATCCATTTCGAGTCACACGATTTCCAAATGCGATCGGTCGTGCTGCAGCTAAGCCAGCAGAGCTTTTCGAAAGAACACTGGTTAATATTCGACGTATGGTGAATTCTGGTGCAGCTGCTAACGTGACCAATGAATTTCATTATGAAGAGATCTTAACGTCCGAACAGGTATGATGTTAAGTATTATTGCATATATTGTCATGAAAGATGTAATAAGAGATGATATTATTAATTCATAGGTACTAGAGATCGAAAGATTATCCGGATGTACTGGTCACAGGAAACGGAAGAATTGTACGAATATATGTTTTCATCACAAGTATCGTAGTATAGATGGTAGTTGTAACAATCTTAAACATCCGACTTGGGGTTCATCGTACACAGGATTTCGAAGGATTCTCCAACCTATATACGAGAATGGTTTTTCTATGCCAATAGGATGGCAAAAGGATCGTCGTTATCACGGATATCCAAAACCAGCAGCTCGTCTCGTTTCGACTACCTTGATATCAACCCATGATATTACTTCCGATGATAGAATCACTCACATGGTAATGCAATGGGGCCAATTTCTGGACCACGATCTTGATCATGCTTTACCATCGGTATCTAGCGAATCTTGGGATGGTATAGATTGTAAAAAATCTTGTGAAAATGCAGCGCCTTGTTTCCCTATGGAAGTACCACCTGGTGATCCTCGTATAAGTAATAGAAGATGCATTGATTTCGTTAGGAGCAGCGCAGTTTGTGGTTCCGGAGAGACAAGCGTATTATGGGGTAACTTAATGCCTCGCGAACAATTAAATCAACTTACTAGTTATTTAGATGCTTCCCAAGTTTATGGCTACGATGACGAACTCGCTCGAGATCTTCGAGATCTAACGACGGATCATGGATTATTGCGAGAAGGTTCTATATTTCCAGGTCGCAAAGCTTTACTTCCTTATGCTTCTGGCCAATTTGTCGACTGTCGTCGAAATCCTTTAGAGAGTTCTATAAATTGTTTCGTTGCTGGTGATATTCGTGCTAACGAACAAGTAGGCTTACTAGCGATGCATACAATATGGCTACGAGAACATAATCGAATAGCTCGTCAATTACGTGAATTAAATCCACATTGGAACGGTGAGAAGTTATATCAAGAATCAAGACGAATTGTGGGTGCTGAGATGCAACACATTACCTTCCAATATTGGATACCACTTGTATTGGGTAATACGACTGACGAACTTTTAGGACCTTACAGAAAATACGATTCTGATTTAGATGCTAGTATATCAAATGTTTTCGCAACAGCAGCCCTTCGTTTCGGTCACTCTTTGATACAACCACGTTTAGAACGATTAAACGAATCTTTCCAACCTATTCCACAAGGTGCTCTACCTTTACGTGATGCTTTCTTTGCACCATGGCGATTAGTCGAAGAAGGTGGTGTAGATCCCTTGATAAGAGGGATGTATGCTACAGCAGCGAAACTCAAATTACCCGAACAAAATCTGAATATCGAATTGACGGAACAACTCTTTCGTACAGCTCATGCAGTAGCTTTGGATTTGGCTGCTATGAATATTCAACGTTCTCGAGATCATGGTATCCCAGGTTATTTGGAGTGGCGAAAATACTGTAACATGTCGCACATAGAAACTTTCGATGATTTAGTCGTTGATATAAAAGATCCTAAAGTCCGACAAAAACTTCGAGAACTCTATGGGCATCCAGGTAATATAGATGTATGGGTTGGTGGTATTCTCGAGGATCAACTTCCTGATGCGAAGGTCGGTCCATTGTTTAAATGTCTCTTAATAGAACAATTTCGTCGGATTAGAAATGGTGATAGATTTTGGTACGAGAATCCCTCTAATTTCCGACCTGAACAGTTAGCCCAAATACAACAAGTTACCTTGGCAAGAATACTTTGCGACAATGGTGATAAAATTGATCGCGTACAACCTAACGTTTTTCTTTTACCAAATGAAAATGATAACAAGTTTATCTCTTGTGACAATATACCATATTTAGATTTAAGTATGTGGTCTGATTGTTGCGATAATTGTGAGGACGATAGTAATATTATATCTCGTTTCCGACGAAACGCCGCTAAGTATTTATCGCCTATGCATAATAATCTAGAATTTCAAGTAATTTCCGCCAAAGATAGCGAGAAAATAGATTATTTGGAAAAAATGATCGAGGAGACCGAAGAGAAATTTGAAAAACTTCAAAGATATGCAGATGCTTTATCACAGAGGATAAACGAATTAAAATCGTTATTATCTAATGCCAAAACGTTGAAATAACATGATAAATATTATATTATTCGTTAGAGAATTTTTAAATGTATTTTTCTACACATTTCTTTGAAATTTCACACATGCTTTTCATCAACACCAAATTTCTATGCATTTATTGTATATATAGTAAAGATGGTAATACAAATACGTGTTAGAAGTATGAGAAAGAATAGAGATCCCTTTTTCTTTCTTTCTTTTTTTTTTTTTTTTAGGGAAGTTATACCAGATGCTAATAAATGTCTGCAGATATTTTGGATTATATTTACAATTAATTTTATTTCGCTAAAAACTTCGCAATAATTTTAATATATTTTTATGGATACATCAATCAGAAAATTATCTTAATTATTGAGATAAGTAAATGTTTTTGTTTAAATATCTATGTATATACATATCTTTATGTAACATATTACATAATAACTATAAAATCCTAGAGATTTCTTCATGCGATAAACTTTATATGCTGGCCATTAGCAATAATATCTTTGCCATTATTTTTTGTAAAATCTACTGCAAGATATGCTAGAGTACGTCCAGCACGTATAGTTTTAGCATCAATTGTGATCATTTCACCAGGAAATGCAGCTTTCATATATCTGTGCCATTGACATATGTAAAATGAAGAAAATTTAGATACATATATATTATAAATAGAAAAAAATATTTTAAATCCTATTACACAATTTGCGTGCTCTATGTTAAGTTATTATGAGAAAAGCTAAATATATATACAGTAATGAAATACATACTGTATAAAGATAATAGTCAATTATGAAACTGAGATTGCATGGTAATGTAGATAATGTACACCAATATTAATATAAATATTGTAATAAAATAATAAAGATAAAGTAAAATTTCTTACGAAACATTAATGTTTACAGAAACTCCTGGAACACCAGTCCCATATGTCATTAAAGCATAAGTGGAAACACAATCGACAAGCGTAGCCGTAAAACCTCCATGTAAAGAACCTCCTAAATTTAAATGTTCATCAGAAACTGTAAATTCTGCTTTGCATTTGCCATCCCCTGCAGAAAGTATTTTCACCTACGTGATATATGTATAAATTTAATTAACATTCTTGAATTATGAGATATGCACTGTACAATTGAATAGAATGACAAAAGAAAAAAAAACATCAGCAAAGAAACACACATACGTTTTTCATACATTTTCCAAAGCCATTTTTTTGACATATGCATTCAACAATACTTTTAATAAGTTCAACACCTCGCGTCATTTTATTTTTGTTTGGTTACCTTTCTTATTCACTATCTAAGTAAATAAATATTAAATATAAATTAAAAACTCTATTCTTATTCTTTTTAATTATCAATGAAATATTATATAATTGATAAATAACATTTTTCTGAATAAATATTAAATATGACCTTTTTTGACCAAATATTTCACATGCACTCTAAAGATCTTTTTCCGATACTGAAGTTAATGCATTGTATTTACACAGCGTTAGATAATATATATGCACACACAAACACACACATATATATATATATACACACATGTATATATATAGATGTATATAATGACTATACGTGACACAGCAATTATATACTAGCAAAAAGATTAATTGTAAATATATTTCAAAAGATAATTCTTAATTTAAAAGAAGTGAGAAAGGTGATACAATTACGAAACATGTCTGAAAATGACACTGTCATGGTTAAGGTATCTGATATAAATAATTTGTAAATATATCTCCAATTATTTAGTACTTACCATAACCTATCTTTTGTTATTATTTAGATGCTTCACGTCGAAGATGCATTAAAGGAATCATTACACCGAGTGGAAGTAATAGAAAAAAGATTGAAAACTAAGTTACTTACCATTGAAAATCGTGAAAGATTGGAGAATGAATTAGAAGAAGTTAAAACAGTTCTTAAAATAAACGAACAAAAATTATATGGTTTACGAAAAGAGAATACGCGATCTTTCATGATTGCAGCTAGCATTATTTTTATCTGTTTTTTAATTTATGGTTTGTATTGTATGTTTAATACAAGAGAGGTTTCCAAACATTTTGTACATACAGTATAAGGAACTGTATTATGTGTTTCAAGTATTATCGGTATAATTACACCGATATATTTTACCATTTTTATATTACAGAACTATACTTGTTTTTTATTCAAAACAAAAATTAAATATAAATATATTACAATATACTTTTACATTTTATACAAATAATATCAATAATATAGAAGTAGATCAACAGCATTAAAGTACATTAGGCAAGTTAATTAACAATGTTTGTTATGTCACTGTATAACATCGATATAAATTTAGTTATTTATATATATACATATACATACATATTAAAAAAAAAACATAAATAAAATTTCAAAGAAGATTGCTTTATGTTAAGCATTGTAAATCTGATAATATTTTATTTATATATTATATAAATGCAGCATCATAGTTCAATATAGTATTGAACAAATTGTTATCATTTTTAAGTTAGTTATTTGTACGTAGACATGTATAAACAATTATTAATTAAGTTATAATGTTATCATTCAAACTTTAATGAGTTAAGTTTTAGAGGCCTTTATTATCACATATTTTTAGTTAAAGATTAAGTAGTAAATCGTATTGAGGTATTCCAGCAAGTCGACTACGCATATATTTTGTATGTATTTCAGCATCCAAATAACTTTCTTTAACTGCAGGGTCCTCTTTCATAGCATTTCTCCACTCGAACTACATATACCAAAATATTATAACATATATAAAATATACTTTTGATATACAGATATTCTATAAGAAAATATTAGCTCTTAGCTTACCAATCTTAGAAAGCGTTCTCGAGATATTATGAATTCATCTCCACGCAAAATCCGGATAATATCTGCTCTTTCGCACCACGGCCAAATCATTAAATCCAACATGCCAGGTGAAGTACCTCCAAAGAAAGGAGTTCTTCTTTTAACAAGTTCTCTATCAAAAAATTCCAAACTAGATAAGGCTTCATTATATAAATCACGATCTACTGTTGTTCCAGTATATAGCTGCAAAAAATATCACATAAAATTAGAATTCATAAAAAGGAAAGCTAATCAATTTCAGCCATAGTAGCATTTTAAGGTTATGATTATAAAATATTAGAAGAAAGTAGAAAAAGAATAGTTAAAATAAATAAAACATCCAATGAAAAAAAAAATATATAATCAAAACTACAATAATCACTCTGTAAGAACCTTGTACATATTGGTAATAACTCCATTAAATCTTTTAATCAATAGTTTATCCTTAGCTTTAGCAAAAGGACTGAATGGGCACAATTTATTTTGTGGATAAGCTTCGTCTAGATATTCTGCTATTATAATACTTTCATACAATATTTCTCCTCCTTCTAATTCTATACAAGGAACTTTTCCAAAAGGATTTTTCTCTAAGAACCATTCTGGTTTTTGGGTTAAATTGATATAAACAACATCATATCTGTAAAAAATAACATATATATAAAAGATATGTAATTCGTGATTAAAAATTTTTTAATTAAATTATACATACGGAATTTTTTTGGTATCTAAAACCAGATGTATTCTTTGAGCATATGGACAAAAACGCATACTATACAAACGTATTTTTCCAGGTACAATAGGTGGTGCGACTGATCCTAAAAAAAATTATGAAATATTACATATCTCCAATAATTCTAATTATTCTAATTCAATTCTATTTTATACTTACCCGTGGTTAAATGTTTCGTACTCATTTTAATTGTTCGTTAGATTATTAAATAAATTCTTATAAAGAAATATGATTTCTAATCGCTTCAAGCGACAGTTGGCATTTATTTCGTTCGAGTGAATCGCTTACAATAAATATCGATGAGAAGAATTTGTCGGTTGATTGTCGACAGACAAACATACGGCGTCTTTGTTATTTCGTCATACATATATGTATTATATATATATATGATTACTTCATATCGTATAATTACATGCAAAACCGAGAATATGTAATCTCCACCTTATACATCATACATACACATACGCGAGTGCACGCGGGCGCACGCACATATGTTAAACATAACATTATTCGATAAGACTGTTTCATTATTCCTGGTTTTATAATGATTTATGCTAACAATGGTTTATGCTAACAATGGTTTATGCTAAGCAATTTTAGACGTAATTCTTGAACAATTTTGATGAACGAAATCTCATTTTAAAGATGAAAGTTGAAGCGAGGACATGAATTTACCGGTTTTGAAAATTTTTTTTTTTTTTTTTTTTTTTTTTTTTTTTTTTTTTTTTTTTTTGAATAAAATGTTATCAAAAAATGATATTTATTCGACAATAGTTTATGGATAAAAAATAAAGCTTTTAAAAAAATTCGAGAAGGCCAAGTCCTCACTTAAATCAACCTTTTTAAAATGAGACTTTGTTCATTAAAATTGTTCAGGAATTACGTCTAAAATTGCTGTTGGCGTGAATGCTGTTTTTTTGATATATTTCGTAAGAAAAAAGTTTCTTACAGTGGCGCCCCTGTAACTTTACGACAAAGGAGAAGCTCCTCTACTCTCGCTACTGAATTTCATATAAACTCTAGAGTGGTATGTGATTAGTTTTCGTGAAGTAGACGATTGCTTTCTTGTTAGGCATGCGTAAATCGATGTTCAAATTTTCTGATTCATTTCAAACCCAAAGAAATACGTCCGCCATGTTCATACACGGAGAAACTACAGTAACTTCCCCTAGCATTTTAATAAACTTTTGACTGATTATTTTATGATAAAAATAAGTAGATACATGTTCAGTTGTTCATATTAATGGGTTTTATGAATACATTTTATAAGTATTTATAAGTAGTTTCGCGCCGAATTTTTGCTCGATTTTTTTCATTTTGCCCATTCCTTGCTTTAACAAAGTTAATCGTTATAAATATAAATAAATATTTAAATGGAGTAAAATATCGAAACGCACGATCATTACCTTTTTACAAAGTTAACAAAAACAAACTTTCTATTGACTTTGATTGTTATTGAAATACATTTTTCTTACGGATTTCGATAAGTAGATATCGGAACTCTCTCTCTCTCTCTCTCTCTCTCTCTTTCTAAACGCGAAAACTTAAAAATTAATACTAATTTTATAATTAATACTAATTTTATAATTATTTAAACAATGTATAACGTACTGAAAATACATTAAACTAATATTTAAATAATAATACATTGGATTAAACATTAAATAGCTCTTAACACGTGTTATAAATAATATAAATTTTTTCGTCGATCATTTCTTTATGTACTCCGAGGCTTAAAGATCGAAATACTATCTTTGGTATTGTTACGTTTAATCATCTTATAGATCCCATGATTTTCTAAATATTCAAACAATTTACAATGTACTCGGAGTATGGTGAGATAATATTTAAACAATAGTATATTAAGTTAAATATCACATAGCTCATAAGACGCGTTAAATATAAATAATAATTTTCATCCAGCTTTCGTCGATTTTTTAATGTCAACTTTTTAATGATCTTTCATACAACAAAAAGGGATAGAAAATTAGCAGACAGAAGCTTTTTTTTAAATGTAAATACTCGACGCTTTTCAAGAAAATCGATTATTTTATGAAAGAAACTATTGATTACAGTTGAAGAACTTACTCTTACTACTTATGAGTAATTCACTTTAGTGGCACAATAGTTGAAACGTCAGCGTTAACATTTTTATACCCTGTGTTTAAATCCATCAATGATTTTTATTTTCTTATACTTCTTATTCTTTATTTGGGTGTATTATAAATAAACGATTGACATATTCTTTTTATTATACAGTAAAGCTTTTTTTTTCATTACATATGTATAATTACTTATTATCATTTGTTAATAAGGCATATTATAGAATTACATATTGGATAATGCAGTGTCTGCAGCTTTTCCTCAGGTGTTGTCTTTGGGAACAAGTATGTGAAAGGTCAGTTTTTACAGTACAGCAACCGATTCTAATAAAAGAATTTGAAATATTCAAGCAAGATTATTCAAAAAACTGTTTTAATAACGATTCATATTCTACATATAATTAATTTTGCGAAAAAATAATAATTTTCGTATCATGTTGCATTCAAAATAATACCATGGAGTCTTTATCGTAAGTTTGAACTGGCCAAATGAAAAAAAACTTTGCTGTGTAATAAAAAGAATATGTCTATTATATGAATTCAATTGCTTCAAAGCAGCATATGGGTAAGTTCTTCAACTATCATTAATTGTTTTCTCTGACAAAATAACCAATTTTCTCAAAAACCATCAAGTGTTTGAAACTAAGAAAAAATACCTGTCTCCTAATTTTCTATCCACTTTCACTATATGAAAGTTCATCAAAATCGAAGACGAACCTATCTGATTCGCCTCGTAAGAGTTGTGCTCGAAAGATTCTAATGAACTTCCGAAAATGACTCAACAGCCTCATAATTATTCTCATGAGTCATAGTTTGTGGGAGCTTCTTATGTATATAGTCTCTTATTCGTTTCGTGCCGATCAAGGTATGATAAAACTATATTATGAATTTTGCAAGCTATATCATGTCTTACAAAATATACTAGTGTTTTAATATTATCTTATCGTACTCCGAATTCATTTTACGTTTTTTAAATTATTATATGATCGCAACTATAAAATAATTAGATGCAAACGTAAGAAAATAGATTATTTCGATGTTTAGTTTTCGGAGTAAGGAAAAAGTTTTCAGAGAAAAGAAACTAATGTGGTAACTAGAATGACAATCTAATTTTCATTTTTGTGGATATTAAATGATCGACGATGACTGAAAGAAAGTTATATTGTGTACAACGCGTCTTATAAATTATGTGATGTCTAAATCAATATACTATTGTTTAAATATTATCCAATCATACTCCGAGCACATTGTAAATTATTTAAATAATTATAAAATCATCAGATCTATAAGATTAAACGTAGCGATAAAGAGTATTTCGATCTTTGGTCTTCAGAGTATGAAAGGAAACTAACGTCGTAAGTAGCACAACAATCTAATATTCCTTCTTGTTGACATTAAACTATTGACGAAGACTGGAAGAAAGTTATATTAAGTTCAACGTGTCTTGAGAGGTTTAATGATGTTTATCGGAATATACTATTGTTAAAATATTACATTATCGTATTTCATATACATTGTACATTGTTTAAATAATTATAAAATCATCGTTTTTCTAAGATGATTAAATGTAGGCGTATGGAAAGGATCAAATATTTCGATATTTGATCCTTGTAGTATGGAAGGTATTTTTATAGCAATAACAATACAATAACAATAACAATATTGATGTAAAACGAATTACCTGTATTTTTTTACTTAGTAGATAAAATTGCATTGTGCTACTATCGATGATTTTCATTTATTCGATATAACAGTATCGCACTAATATCGTCATTTTGTTAAGTCGGAAAAACATGAATGAAAATAAGTCACAGCTTATTTTATAAATCTTACTGGCGGTTGATAAAATAGAAAACTAATTCGTCAGTATTCGGTAAAATAAAATCTTTTTACCAATGGTTGATAAAACAGAACCCTTCTATACCGAGGGTATTCACTATAAACTATTCTTTAGATTTGTGGAAGTGAACTCGCAGTTTAATTTTTGTAAAAATAATTTATTATATATACATGCAATAGATTGAATTAATATATAAAATTGATTATATATAAAATTGATTATATATAAAATTGATTGTTTAATTTGGTAAAATAACATACAAACACAAGGATTCTACCTGCTGAGGCTGGTGCGATGATCAATGCAAAAAACCAGCGATTTCTAAAGTACATATATAGATATTTGCTATTCTGTTAATAATTTCTCGTAAGATTTTTACATCTCTGATATATGTAGGTTTAACAATTACCTTAAGAAAATTAGTCCAGAATATTAATAATTACTGACCGCAGAATCTCTGTGAATTAATTTGGATACTGTAAATATCCAAAAGTAAATATTCTATTCAATCTCTAAGTCATGGAGACGTCCCCACTTTCGTCCAATTGAATAAGTCTGGTGTAGGAAAGGTATAGTTACAATTTATCAAAGTTTAAATGACAGGAGAATCATATTGTCACCGACCATATGAACTTGGATTTATGCCATAACGACTGTTTAGCAGTGAATTACGACTGTATAGCAGCCGAAGAAATATGTACAGTTTGTTGTTTGTTGCAATATGGGCAAATCAATGAGAAAATCATTCTCATCGTGGCAATATATATTACACCGAATAAACTAATTTCTCGGATTATTGATTTTATCCATGATTGCTCGTCTATAGCACAGAAGGTGCTACTCTATTTGATCAAAAATTATGATAAAATACCTATGATTTTGACTGGTGATTTCAACATTAATTTTATATCATCTGAAACAAAACTATTATTTGAATTTCTAAGTTTGAAATTCAACAATCTAGCAATGTCAATTACCAAATCTTGGATTGCTATCAGCGCTGTATTTGTCAGATGCGTTGTATTCGCTGATTTGTCAATCTTCAATTTATATATCATATTTCAATTATCATAAGTCAATAGTCTGTTTATTTGTTGGATTATAAGATAATGGACACGTTTAAAATATAATAGTATGTGCAAAGAAATATTTAATAAAGAAATATAAAAGAAATATAAAAATAGTATATGTAAATTGAGATATTTGTGAAAAAACTTTATTTTTATGCATAAAATATTTTCGTAAAACACTATTTTGTGATGTAATTTTTTTCAAAAAGATAAAGCTTTTTCAAATTGTTTAATAGAATTAAACTGTCACGTTGGAATTGTTTTACCGACTGTGAATAATTATATTATTAACGTTCTGGACTTTATAAGGGATTGATCAGGTATGTATCGATGATTTGTTTTTTACGAATTGTCGGTAATGTTATGCATAGCAAAGATAACGAAATAAAATGTTAAGATAAATTTGATAAATTTTCTTCTTTCATTTTTATCGTTTACAATTGTAATCATTATCATAAAGTGAGAACTATAACAATTAAAAAAATAAATAAGTTATAATTTATAACATTTTTTTTTTTTAATTTCAAAATAATCACTAATTCTTATTTCATAAGGTAATCTTTTAATCAATCAATTTCAGAAGGCAATCAGATATGAGGAGTTACGATTATGAAAATGAAGTTTTTATATACTTTAAAAACGATTCGAGAATTTTATTGATAGCTAGAAAGCATGATCCTGCACGGTGAGAGGTCGCTTGTAGTCCTCTAGAATTTTATGACAGGACTTGATTGAATTGAAATCGAGTAACAAAATATCGATTAGATCGATCAATAATTAGCATTTTTTCGGTTAAATTATGAAGACGAAGAAATTACGAAGCGAATAATAAGAAAAGAGAGAACAATCGTAAAATAGAAAATCCATCTTGTGGCGAGCAATGTTTGAATTATCTTCAAGTAAACGAGAAATTGAAGTTGTTCGTTATATTATATTAGTACCTATAATTTCATAAATTAAAAAAAGCGGAAAAATATTTGAAACTTATTTTTCTGCTTAAACATTATGAAAAGTACGTATAATTGATTTTTCAAAATGGCAACGTTGTATTAGGATATATTATATTTATCTTTCGATCGTAAGTAATCAAAAATTACTTATATTTTTTTAATAAATTTAATTAATAAGTAGTTTTTTTAATCAAAAAACTACTTATATTTTTTTAATTGATTTGTTATATTATGCCAAAAATAATAATTAAATATTATAGCTGTATAATAATTTAAAATTCGATTAAAGTGGATCGATTGTTAACAGAGTTTATTTTTCTCTCAAATAGCCGAAAATTACTATCGGCAAATACGCATTACATTATGGAAATACTATATCAACGTAACATCTAATAGATGCTACTAATATATAATTACATTTCCATTTTAACTTCCATTCAGACTCGAAGTCGTCGATCTAAAAGATTTTTCTATTAAAAAATCATTTGAAGATGTCACCTTGATGCACGTAGTAGCATTCGAGTAGTTTTTATCCTCGCTGAGTCAAGATTCTCTCATTTGATAGATGTTCTTCGATGGCGCAAGTAGTTCGATGAATATTATTTATGTATTGATACAGAAAAGAAATCACTATTCGAAACCATTAGAAATAAAACAAATATACGAATACTTCAAATGGAAAAATCTCCGATGACTTTTTAGATTAAAATAAAATAAAAATAAAAATCGTATCCGTTCTCGTCGTTTTATTAAATGGCCAACGTAAAAAATTTATTTCTTTGACTGTCCTCAAGTATTTAGGAGGATAGAAATAGCTTATATCTCGATTGTCTCTTTGTAAAATATAACTTTTTTTTGGAAAATGGAGGAGTAGGTAAGTAGTTAGTAGTAAATTACGATAGTAGAATATATAACTAGAAGGTGAACTGTGATAGTAATGTACTATGGTAATAGGTATATAGGTAATAGATAAAGTGGTAGTAGTGAGCTATAGTAGTAGATATATATGTAGGTAGTAGGTGAATTAATAGTAGTGAATAGATAAATAGTTAGAAGAAGAAAAATAAGAATAGGAGAAGTACACAAAACAGAATAGCTAGATTGTAACGATAGAAATAGATACAAAAGAAAAGAAGTAGATACGTAGGTGGTGTTCCAGAGAATAACAACGGAGTCGCGAAAAGGTGACGAGAAGAGAGAAGCTTCGGTGTGTTCTTGGTCGAGAAGGATGATGAACGGGGTAGATAGAGAGAGGGAGAGAGGTTTCAACGTAGAAGGTTGTGAAGGAGGAGGAGGTAAAAGAGGAGTAGAAGGAGGAGGAGGAGGAGGAGAGCAAGGTGGAAGAGCGCGGGCGCTGATTGGTAGCAGAATCGATTAGCCGAGCCGAGCTAAACCTCCGGCAATGTGGCAGCTTCGGCGACGCCACGAATTTCCCGAATGGGGGTTTCCCGTTGGGGCGGTCCCGAACCTAGGGAGGAATACCTCGCTTTTCTCCATGGCAACCCGACCAATTCGCCAACCGCCGACAACCAAGGCTGACCTACCGTGTTCTTTGCTTTATTTCTTTTCTT